>NC_083590.1:530000-632500 GCF_027579695.1 Neoarius graeffei | reverse complement strand
CGATACCAGCGAGTGAGCAGAACGATAAAAGTGTGTTTCTGATGGATCAAAAACACACCTCAGATCAAACACTCGGTATCAGACTGCAGAGCATCCAGGAGGTCATAAAGCAGGTACGCTGAGATGGGCGTGGATCTAGGGGAGAAAGGTGGGAGTGTCTCTGAGTGAGACTGATGGGCGTGTCTCTGAGGAAGAAGGCTGGGTGTGTCTCAGGGAGACAGATGTTACACCTCACTAAAACAGACACTGATTCTAAACAAACACACACACATACATTATATCTGACATGATGAGCTTAATCAGTGTGTGTGTGTGTACAGGATAAACACTGTCTCCTGCAGCTGAGTGTAAGCAGTGTTGAAGCTTTGCTGAAGCAGGGTGTATATCCCATTGTCATCCACATCAAACCCAAGGACAAGAAGGGCAGGAAGTTCCGGTACAACTCTCTCACACACACACACACACACACACACACACAGAGTCGAGTGTTATATACTACTTGTGAATTTTTATGAACATGTTGTCTCTTTCTCTCTGTGTGTTTGTTTACTCGTGTGTGTGTGTGTGTGTGTGTGTGTGTGTTCAGTAAGCTGCTGTCGTGTTTCAGGGACAGTGATGTGATGGAGGTTGTGCGGGTGGAGGAGCTGCAGTTGGAGACTCTGCCCCTGATGTTCTGCACACTGCAGCCGGGCGACTGGAGCTGCACTGATGACCTGATCCACACCGTCCGCCACTCCATCCACTCCCAGCAGGGGACGCTCGTCTGGCTCGAAATGGACAGGATATTATCATAACAAGAACCAGAGGGAGAAACGGAACAACTCAGTGTCATGGAATTAATTTTTAAAAAAGGCCGTAGAGTACTACATTTAAAAACAATTACAATAATTTACTGCGAACAAACTGTGAGAAACCAACAAATCCACACACTCTAGACTGAATAAAAATAAAGCTTATGAAATGAGCTGTGAACGATCACCTTCTGACACAATGCAGAAACTTTTACAAACATGAGCCCTCCTCCTCTAATAAACTCCTGTGTAAAGTGACCTTGGGATTGTGCTAAGTGCTATATAAATGAAACATTATTATTATTATTATTATTATTAATAAATGATCTCAGATCAGTTCTGAGCGTGACCCCTCAGTCAGCTCCCTGCCCTAACTCACAGACCGAGCACGTTCTCGACATTACTGATGTCTGATGTAAATACTGTATTTTAATGACTTTAGATCAGAAATCTGATGGTGAGAAACTCGACAGGTGAAACCCAGCAGATGATCAGATTCCAGTCTCTGATTGGACAGATAAAGAAAATCTCCCAACATGCTGCGATACCAAATCTATTTTAAACATTTTTTAGTTTGATCAGTAATTATGATAACATTATCAGACACATCATTGATTTAAAACATCTCATCTCATCTCATTATCTGTAGCCGCTTTATCCTTCTACAGGGTCGCAGGCGAGCTGGAGCCTATCCCAGCTGACTACAGGCGAAAGGCGGGGTACACCCTGGACAAGTCGCCAGGTCATCACAGGGCTGATTTAAAACATTAGTGAGAAAAATTAGAAATAATAGATTAGTGGTGTGGCGGCACTGTAGTGTAGTGGTTAGCGCTGTTGCCTCACAGCAAGAAGGTCCGGGTCCGAGCCCTGTGGCCGGCGAGGGCCTTTCTGTGTGGAGTTTGCATGTTCTCCCCGTGTCCGCGTGGGTTTCCTCCGGGTGCTCCGGTTTCCCCCACAGTCCAAAGACATGCAGGTTAGGTTAACTGGTGACTCTAAATTGAGCGTAGGTGTGAATGTGAGTGTGAATGGTTGTCTGTGTCTATGTGTCAGCCCTGTGATGACCTGGCGACTTGTCCAGGGTGAACCCCGCCTTTCGCCCGTAGTCAGCTGGGATAGGATCCAGCTCGCCTGCGACCCTGTAGAACAGGATAAAGCGGCTACAGATAATGAGATGAGATGAGATTAGTGGTGTTGAGTGTAAACAGGATAAAACATGGATGTGGTGTGTGTGTGTGTGTGTGTGTGTGTGTGTGTGTGTGTGTGTGTGTGTTTACAGACTCCTCTGTAATAATCATCTGTTTATTCCAAAACACTTCACAATCAGACAGAAACTTTTTAAAATATTTTATTTATAATATAAATGTACTAATTAATGGTGCTGGATTCTTTTTCCCCCACTTTGTTTCTGAGTCACGTTTATTAACCTGTATGCTTTAATGAAATATTGAGTATGTTTCTTTTTTATTAATCAAGAATTATAATAAAAGATGATAAATTGCTGAGTGCTTTGTGTATGACAGATGTTTCCATGGTAACAGCTACTCCATGCTGACTGCTCAGGACCACATGTTCTGTTTCTGTGGTTATAATCACAGTCAGGCCTCTTCATCATGATGCCACTAAAGTGTCCTGATTCAGTCTGGCCTACTCCTTATTCCCTACTCCCCGTTACATCGGAGTGGCTAATCATCAAGTCAAGTCAAGTTTATTTGTATCGCGCTTTTAACAATAAACATTGTCGCAAAGCAGCTTTACAGAATTTGAACGACTTAAAACATGAGCTAATTTTATCCCTAATCTATCCCCAATGATGAAGCCTGTGGCGACGGTGGCAAGGAAAAACTCCCTCAGACGACATGAGGAAGAAACCTCGAGAGGAACCAGACTCAAAAGGGAACCCATCCTCATTTGGGCAACAACAGACAGCATGACTATAACATTAACAGTTTTAACATGAAGTCAGTTTCATTGATGTTATAAACTCTTCATTGATGGAAACTTGAGTGCAAACCTGTTCATGACAACTGCAGTCCTAAAGTTAGCAAGTCAACTGTAGTCCTCAGCCATAAAAGCATTACTGTAAGAGTCCAGAGCGTCCTCCAGGTGTAACCCTCAACTGTCCTCATGGGGCCGTCCTCCACAGGAGCGATGCGATAAAACTCCGACCAAACACAGGGCACCAAGCTGGACCAGGCAGGTCCGAGGGGCAGAAGAGGTTCAGCATCTCAATCCCAGGACCAACATGTAACTCAGAGGGACAGATTGGGGGGGGGAACACAGGTTGTTAGGTATGCCCTAAAAATGACACAAGTATTAAATCTGTGTGGTAGGCTCGCAGAGACGAGAGTCTTGACATCAGGCATAATACACAACAATGGCATGTTAATATGGTAAAATATATCATGACCTGCTCTGGCTGGATGCTTGATTGGGTGATGGGAGCACACTCCTCAGCAATGATGGGATGCAGATGGGACCCTTAGGGCTGGCCAAGACAATTCAGTTACATTTCACCAGGTCTGGGACATGCGACAGAAAGTCTGATGGCTGATTCCCTGCAGGCTACGATACGAGGTCTCCACCCTCTCCACCAGAAGGTTTCCTGTTGACTCCATGTAACTCAGAGGGACAGAATTTTTTTGGCGGGGGGAGAGAAAACACAGGTTGTTAGGTATGCCCAATGTCACCTGAATAAGTAGGAGCAGTATACATATTGCACTGAGTACAAGCAGGGACTCCGGCAACTAACTATGACAGCATAACTAAAAGGGGAGAGCCAGAAGGTAACACAGGCATGAGGGGCCCCGGGACATAAAGCAGCAGCCACTACACCATCAACAAACTCGAGTGAGCAAGCGAGTGGGGACTGACAGCATCCATACATCCCAGTTTACCAAAACACTCTGTCTGAGGACCCTCTAGATCTACACCTTTACCTCATAAACACCATTAACACAAGGCTTGACTAAACAGATATGTTTTCAGCCAAGACTTAAATGCTGAGACTGTGTCTGATTCCCGAACATTACTTGGAAGGCTGTTCCATAACTGTGGGGCTTTGTAAGAAAAGGCTCTGCCCCCTGATGTAGCCTTCACTATACGAGGTACGAGGTAATCATCCTTCCTTGCAGCTGAATTATGAAGGACGCAGCTTAACATGGCCAAGTTGAAGGTAGACAAAAGCAGTTGCCATACTACTCCTGTGTGACCATGGAACACAGCTCAGATATTTACTCCTATGGGCAATTTAGAGTCGCCAGTTAACCTAACGACATGTCTTTGAACTGTGGGGGAAACCGGAGCACCCGGAAGAAACCTACACAGACACGAGGAGAACATGCAAACTCCACACAGAAAGGTCCCTGACAACCACTTGGCTTGAACTCAGAACCTTCTTGTTGTGAGGCATCAGTGCTAACCACTACACCACCATGCCACCCTAAAATATGGCTCAAAACTATTCCATATTTCCTTCTTCCGATTTCTTATGTGTGTGTTGTACAAAGCTACTGGATCAGTAAAGTATCTATCTACAACACCAATTCCAGAAAAGTTGGGACGCTGTGCAAACTGTAAACAAAAACAGAATGCAATAATTTGCGAATCATGGAAACCTTATATTTCATTGAAAATAGTACAAAAACAACATATAAAATGTTGAAACTGAGAAATTTTATTGTTTTTTGAAAAATATATGCTCATTTTTTTTTTGCTCATGTGATGTCAGCAACACGTTTCAGAAAAGTTGGGACAGGGGCGTGTTTACCACGGTGTTGCATCACATCTACTTTTACCAACACTCTGTAAACATTTAGGAACTGAGGAGACCAGTTGCTGGAGTTCTGAAAGAGAAATGTTGTCCCATTCTTGCCTGATATACAATTTCAGTTGCTCAACAGTTTGGGGTCTCACATCTTTGTTGTATTTTGTGCTTCATAATGCGCCAAATGTTTTAAATGGGAGACAGGTCTGGACTGGGACTGCACGGTGGTGTAGTGGTTAGCGCTGTCGCCTTACAGCAAGAAGGTCCGGGTTCGAGCCCCGTGGCTGGCGAGGGCTTTTCTGTGCGGAGTTTGCATGTTCTCCCCGTGTCCGCGTGGGTTTCCTCCGGGTGCTCCGGTTTCCCCCACAGTCCAAAGACATGCAGGTTAGGTTAACTGGTGACTCTAAATTGAGCGTAGGTGTGAATGTGAGTGTGAATGGTTGTCTGTGTCTATGTGTCAGCCCTGTGATGACCTGGCGACTTGTCCAGGGTGAACCCCGCCTTTCGCCCGTAGTCAGCTGGGATAGGATCCAGCTTGCCTGCGACCCTGTAGAACAGGATAAAGCGGCTACAGATAATGAGATGAGATGAGGTGAGGTCTGGACTGCAGCAGGCCAGTTTAGCACCTGGACTCTTTTACTACAGAGCCATGCAGTTGTGATATGTGCAGAAAGCGGTTTGTTATTGGCTTATTGAAAGAAGGAAGACCTTCCCTGAAAAAGATTTTGTCTGGATGGCAGCATATCCTCTTTCGCCTGAAGGACGTGGTGTCCATGAGTTCTAAAAGAGCTCTGTGTGTGTGTCTCCCCCCGCTGTGGGACTCAGTGTACTGCACTTCCTCCTCCACACAGAGAAAGAGGCCGAATAAGAACTTTTACTGCAGCGCGTTTGTTATTAATAATATTCACTCTTCAGTGGGTCAGTGTTTACACTCTGCTGTGGGTCAGTGTGTGTGTGTTTACACTCTGCTGTGGGTCAGTGTGTGTTTACACTCCTGTGTGTAGTGAAGTTAAACGCGGTGTTTTATTTTCCTGTGTGAGGAGATGAAACTGCAGCTGATATGTCCTGATAAATAAACCTCCCTCACAGGTAAAGTATATATTCCACACACACACACACACAGTGTTACTGAATGGCGTGTGGTGAAGTTACTGGGTGATTAAAGCTTTAACCCGCTGCTGCGCTCATGGACTTTTGTTTTCGTTTCAGATCACAAGCTTAGCCACAGGTGCTAGCTGTTTTTAGCACTTAGCAAGATGACGACTTTCAGTCGATGCAAACGATATTTTCTCGCACGTTAGTATGCCATGTTTGATTTTTAGTAAACGCGTAATCTTCGTGTTGCAAAAGAAAAGCAGGAAATGTATTAAGATTCGTTAAATGCGTCATCTGGGAAAATGCAGTTAGCTTTCTCCACCCGTATTCAGACAAGTCCTTCATACCCTGTAGGGATTGGCTACTCGTTAACACAAGCAGTCGTCTGATTGGTCAGTTTTACCTCTACTGTGAAAGCATACGCGATACGACTGGCTCATCTTCTCGTGGAAGGCGGGACTTGTCAGAACCTCGGTAGGAAGAATAACATCGACTTGTTTACAAGTTAGCTTAGCAGGCATTAGCTAGGTAATAATCTGTAATATGGGTTTTTTTCTCAAAAAGAAAAGACATTACAACATTTAATAATAAACTCGGTAAGCTTGGTGTCGTGTGTAGCTTTTAAACGCTAAAGTTTTAAATGATGTGTTTTATAGAACGAGCAATAATAATACGGCCGAGTGTGATGATGAGGGACACTGCTATAGATCATTATATCCGCCTTTACGGTCCGATTCGTCCGCCTTTATGGTCCGAAGTGTTTGCCTTTACAGTCCGAAATGTTTGCATTTACGGCCCGGTTCGTCTGCCTTTACGGTCTGAAGTGTCCGCCTTTACGGTCCAAAGTGTTTGCCTTTACAGTCCAAAGTGTCCGCCTTTACGGTCTGATTCGTCCGCCTTTACGGTCTGAAGTGTCTGCCTTTACGGTCCGGTTCGTCCGCCTTTACAGCCTGAAGTGTCTGCCTTTACGGTCCGGTTTGTCTGCCTTTACATCCTGAAGTGTCTGCCTTTACGGTCCGGTTCGTTTGCCTTTACAGCCTGAAGTGTCCGCCTTTACGGTTCGGTTCGTCCACCTTTACAGTCCGACGCGTCCGCCTTTACAACCTGAAGTGTCCGCCTTCACGGTCCGACGCGTCCGCCTTCACGGTCCGACGCGTCCGCCTTCACGGTCCGATATGTCTGTTGTTACAGATATGTATGACTTGTTATGATCCGATGCCTCTGTCATTACAGAAATATATAACGCGTTACGTTTCAATGCAGTTGTTGTTATGGTAATAAATGACTCGTTATAGTTCCATGTGAGTGTCATTACACTAATATATGACTCGTTAGGATTTGATGTGACTGTCGTTACAGTAATGTCATTACAGTGGTTACAGTAACGTCTCATTTATATACCTGCTGTTACTATTTACATGAAACCATTTCTGTTTCTAAAGTTTCTGTTCTCTCTGTTTCTGCTCAGGTGATCTCTCTGTCTGTGGAGACATGCAGGTGGACTTACAGCTTATTCATGTTTTCTGTTTTGCAGTTTAATGGAAGACTTTAAATATCCAGAAGAAGATCAGAGTAATCCGGTTTCTCATGAGGTGTGGAACCTTACAGTTTTTACATGAGCAGAACAAAAACTATTCTGTTTCCTACAGTGGTGTTTGAAAGTTTGTGAACCCTTTAGAATTTTCTATATTTCTGCATAAATATGACCTAAAACATCATCAGATTTTCACACAAGTCCTAAAAGTAGATAAAGAGAACCCAGTTAAACAAATGAGACAAAATATTATACTTGGTCATTTATTTATTGAGGAAAATGATCCAATATTACATATCTGTGAGTGGCAAAAGTATGTGACCCTTTGCTTTCAGTATCTGGTGTGACCCCCTTGTGCAGCAATAACTGCAACTAAACGTTTGCGGTAACTGTTGATCAGTCCTGCACACCGGCTTGGAGGAATTTTAGCTCGTTCCTCCGTACAGAACAGCTTCAACTCTGGGATGTTGGTGGGTTTCCTCACATGAACTGCTCGCTTCAGGTCCTTCCACAACATTTCCATTGGATTAAGGTCAGGACTTTGACTTGGCCATTCCAAAACATTAAGGCTACATCCACACGACAACGGCAACGAGATGTTATTTAAAAATATATCGCGTCCAAATGGGCAACGATCAGTAAAATATCAGGTCCATATGGCAACGCAACGCTTGCTGAAAACGATGCAATACACATGCCACACCTCTAGGGGCGCTGTAAGACGGTCCCTTCGGAGACACCAGAACAATAGAAGAAGTAAGGACGCATGCGCATAAACTATTATGCGCGAGACTTCATATTAGCCACAAAGTCAGGAAAATCTGTTCGTAAAATTACATTATAATGACCAAATACAATGAAAAGTATTTTTCCAGTCTCACCTGTGAAAGGTAATCCCATGTGATCTCGTTTGGACGGCAAACCTGTTGGTACAGTTAAACGCAGCTAATTTTTATTCTCCGCTTTGACCTATCCAATATGGCGGCGAGGATGACGTATGATTCTACGCGGAAGGCGGCGTCTTTAATGGTCCGGAATAAATTGAATGCTACACGTTGATGGATTAATTTGTTCTTCTACGCCCTTTTTGAGGAATGTATTGTAGGACTTAAACCCACATCTGAAGAGGTGAGCTCGCTCCTTTTTTTTCCATATTTTTGCTGGCGGGATTGACTCTGCCCTAAGGGCAGACTCTCTCTCTCTTTGCACCATTACACAATAAATATTCACAGTGAAAATATTTTGTAAGCGTGTTTCATGAACCAAGTTATAGGATTTGTTGACAACTCGCATCGAGTTCGTTACACTTCTACCCGGCGTGAAGCACTCACAGTCATGTGGTTGTGACGTCATTGTAAACAAATCCGTTCTACTCATCCAGACGACTTCACAACGGCAACGTTGCCAGATCTTTCCACTCTGGAACCCGTTCTCAAAAAGATTGCGTTTTGGGCACCCAAAACGCCGGTGCCATGTGGACACCAGGCCTAAACGATAAGCAATTGTATCGGAGTCACCTGAATCCGTTGCCGTGTGGACAGGGCCTAACTTTATTCTGTGCTTAGGGTCGTTGTCTTGCTGCATGACCCACCTTCTCTTGAGATTCAGTTCATGGACAGATGTCCTGACATTTTCCTTTAGAATTCACTGGTATAATTCAGAATTCATTGTTCCTTTCTCCAAACATAACGCTTCTCATTTAAACCAAAAAGTTCTATTTTGGTCTCATCCGTCCACAAAACATTTTTCCAATAGCCTTCTGGCTTGTCTGCAGTTTGCTAAAGATCACGTGGACGAGCAGCAATGTTCTTTCTGGAGAGCAGTGGCTTTCTCCTTGTGGCCCTGCCATGCACACCATTGTTGTTCAGTGCTCTCCTGATGGTGGACTCATGAACATTAACATTAGCGTGAAAGAGGCCTTCAGTTGCTTAGAAGTTACCCTGGGGTCCTTTGTGACCTTGCCGACTATTACACGCCTTGCTCTTGGAGTGATCTTTGTTGGTCGACCACTCCTGGGGAGGGTAACAATGGTCTTGAATTTCCTCCATTTGTACACAATCTGTCTGACTGTGGATTGGTGGAGTCCAAACTCTTTAGAGATGGTTTTGTAACCTTTTCCAGCCTGATGAGCATCAACAACGCTTTTTCTGAGGTCCTCAGAAATCTCCTTTGTTCGTGCCATGATACACTTCCACAAACATGTTGTGAAGCTCAGACTTTGATAGATCCCTGTTCTTTAAATAAAACAGGGTGCCCACTCACACCTGATTGTCATCCCATTGATTGAAAACACCTGACTCTAATTTCACCTTCAAATTAACTGCTAATCCTAGAGGTTCACATACTTTTGCCACTCACAGATATGTAATATTGGATCATTTTCCTCAATAAATAAATGACCAAGTATAATATTTTTGTCTCATTTGTTTAACTGGGTTCTCTTTATCTACTTTTAGGACTTGTGTGAAAATCTGATGATGTTTTAGGTCATATTTATGCAGAAATATAGAAAATCCTAAAGGGATCACAAACTTTCAAGCGCCATTGTATGTAGTTTGTTGTTGTTGAGTTTAGTGTCACAGTTTGGTCATACTGACCTAATGATTTTTAATGAGTTCAGCTAATGTGGAATGTTGTGTTAAATGTGTCTTGTTTTGTTTTAGGACACCAAACAGATACTTAAAGGTAAATACATCACTGATGCGATCGTATACATTAGTTTCATAGAAACAATAAACTAACATACAGCTGTAGAACTGCTTTCAGTGGGCCAGGTATCAAAAGAATAAAACTTTTGCCTTTTGGTCTTTTGTTTGGTGTTCCAATCAGAATCGACCACGCCTGCCCCCTTTAACTGTGTGACACTGCGCTCCAGTTCCACTCCATCCTTATCCCCTTCTCCTGCTCCTGGGGGCACTACAGCGCTCCCTGCAGGTGAGAACAATGCAAAGCAAACCACTGTGGCAAATGGACTGGTTCCCTCTGCAGCGTCTCTGTGGCACATGTCCCGTGACGTGCCACCTCGCTTCCGTAACCATCAGGAGCCTAAAATTCTGCTAAAGAGAGGCCAGTCGCTAGATGGAATATCACCATTCCTCCACACAGGGGATCAGTTGAATGCAAACACTACACAACGCTCAGGTGGGCCAATAAGTTATTATATGCACACCTCCATTACTATTCACCAAAATAGTCAAGTCAGTTGGTATAAAAATACATCAGAATACATCCTTCCTTACCTTTCTTCAGCTCTCATTTACAAATCAAGGATTTGGAGTTATTAACGCCAGATACCTCTTCTGTATAACTTGATTAGCACTGTTCAGGACTGTTTTATTGCGCTTTTTTCTCGATCCTAATGTAGATTTCACCTCTCCACTCTCCTTCCTGTCTTTAGCTTCTTTAACTTATGCAAATTCCACATGTGGCTCGGGCTCCGGAGCACCGCTACTGTCTCAGGGAATGGATAAGATTATAGTGGATGGCTCTGACCTGCAGGCATGGCCCAGTATTTTGGACAGCAGGAGGCAGAACGAGTCCCTGAGCAAAGCTTCATGGGAATGCAATCAGGGCATGCAAAAGAACAAGACAGAACAGGTGGAGCTTGGTGTCACTGCAGATGGAGGCAACTCAGAATCAATCCCCTGTTCCTCCTGTGAAACTGCTTTAAATTTGACAGATGCAGAAAGCATGCAGCAGAAGATAGAAAGCCAGGATGGAGGCCAACGGGAGGAAAACAAGACAGAAAAAGGAGTGGGACCAAAACAAGCGGAAGCTGATATTGCTGATGACTGCAAAGGGTTAAATGTGGCAGTGCAGCTTCCTAATTTCAGTTCAAATCTAGAAGCCTTAACTCCTGATAGATGTAATAGTAGGGCAAGTGGAGAACTGCTGGAGACTGGAGAAATCTGGGGAACGTCTGGGGAAAACCAGGTAGGATGGAAAGTTGCTGGAAATGATGGAGTCAGCCATGAGGTATCTCAGACAGTCTGGGATGAAGAAAAAACTGGTCTAAAAAAGCAGGCAGCTACAGTTAGGCAGAGTGATGTGCCAAAAGAAGGCATGGCTGAACATGTAAAAGAAAGCTCTCCAGATTGTTTACAGGACAAAATGATTGCAACCAATACAACAACAGATGGTGAGAAAGGGATGAATGAGAGAGAATGGCAGGGCTCAGAGTGCGAGTCTGCCGGCTGTAGAAGCAGCGAAGATGGGACTTGGTCTTGCAACAACTCCAGAGCTCAAGCGTCATGCACAGAAGTGACCTTACAGAACATGCTCAGTCGAAGTGATCTGGATCCCCGGGTACTTTGTAACACTGGCTGGGGGCAGACCCAGATCAAGCAGAGCATAGCCTGGGATTTGGAGGTGGACAGTAGCTCTGAATCAGGTCGAGACTGGACTGGGCATGCGCGGATTGATCTAAATAGTCCCAGCTGTCCTCAGTGGTCCAGGGACTTGCAGGGCCAAGTGAAGGAGGCCAGAAACCAGAGGGCAGGGAGTAAAGAGGAGCAAAGTGAGGAGAAAACAGATAGTAAACAGAGTGCTCTACTGACAGGGAAAGGAAGCAGCTGGATGAAGACTGTTGAGGATGAGCGGGTAGAAAGGTGGGATGGGAACAGGAGAGATGGTGGGCAGTGGAGAGAAGGGGACAGGGGCAGTTGGGGCCCAGGAGACACTCAGTGGGGAGAAAACAAGGTTAAAGGTGGACAAAGTGAGAAGCCATGGGCTGACTCTAAGGATGAGGGATGGAGAACCAAACAGCACCAGGGGTGGGGAGACGACTGCCACTTGCAACATATACCAAACAGTCAGACAGCACTGAAAGGCCCAAATCAGCAGCAAGTGCAGCAATCCCAGTCCCAGCTTACTCAACAAAGAGGCTCACAGGAGTCCAGGGAACCACCCACAGGCCCAGTGGTACTGAAGCAAAGCTCAGGATGGAAGCCTGGTCCCATCCCCCACACATCTTCAGCCATTGAGCCAAGTGGTTGGGAGGAGCCCTCACCCCAGTCCATTAGCAGGAAGATGGAGATTGACGATGGTACGTCAGCCTGGGGTGACCCCACTCACTATGACAGCAGGAGTGTCAATATGTGGGACAAGAGCAACCTACAGCAGAGGGGTCAGCCATCTCAGCAACAGCATGAGTCCATGCCAGCCACCACCCTGACCAGCAGAGATAAAAACACAGGTTGGGAGTGAATTGAATGTAGTTTGTAAGGATGTACTAATAGGAACATTTCTGCGAGAGTGTAATAGGGTGGGAATAATTTTATAATATTGTCATGCTGTATCTCACTTGTTACTGATTTGATTCCCCTAACATCTTCAGCATGGGAACGGAGTACTGATGCTCCTGAACAGGTCATGAACAACAGCCCAGGAGGCTGGGGGAAAGCCTTTGATACACCCTCAGGCTGGAGGGACCCAGAGGAATCTGGGAAAGGGACAGGTTGGGGTGGATCCCGCTTCAATCCAGCCAAGAGCGGTAAGAATGTCTTTGTATTTTTAGGTCAGATGTGCCAAACTACTCCCTGAGATCTTCTTTCTCCAACCCCCAAAATTTACCATTCAGTTGTTTTAGTACCAACTCTGCCTCTGTTGATCTACCACCCTGATGACCTGAGCTCTAAGCCAACTCCAGCCCTGCTTCTGGAGATATAGTTTCCTGAAGTGGTTCAGCTCTAGCAGTGCTGTTGAAGATCTCCCAGCCTGCAGGGTTGATCCTTAATTCCAAGTTTTTAACGTCTACCCTGCTCTTGAAGAACTATCACTTTGTTTAGTTGTTACACCAGTATAATAGTAATGTTCCACTCTATTGATCCAGCTGTTTTCCATGAGTTAGGCCAGACACTCTGCTTTAGACTACAACTTGTATCTGGATCTCCAGGTAGAGCTTGAATTTTGCACAAGCTATGTCCTTATTTTGTTCATCTCTTGACCGGGAGATCACGAGTTCCACTCGCGGTTGGGTCATATCAAAGACCATCATAAAAATGGTACTTGCTGCCATCTGGTAAGGTGCCCCACAATGCAGATGCAAGTAGAGAGTCAAACTCTTGCAGTTACCAGAAGACTGCCCTTCTAGCTGTGTAATAGGTGAGAGGCAGAGGGATAGAGAAACATTGAACAGTGATTCCCAATGTGCCTTAAGGGCTTGGTTAGCATTAGGACGGGAGACTGCCTGAGAAGACCAGGTCCTGACACAGGAGGGACTTTGACTTTAATGTGCTTGTTTTTCCACAGGTTCAAAGACTATGCAAGATAGCTGGGGTGATGAAAGTTTAAACAATTCACGCCATTCCAGCTGGGAGGAGGAAGATAGTGGTTCTGGCATGTGGGGCAACAGGTCTCAGGACAACACTTCCTCCTTTTCCTCTGGGGGTTGGAACCAAGGTCAGGGTGGCAGGAGAACTGGAGCAAAGGTACATATGGGTCTGGATAAAGCTCTCATATTGAACTGAGCTCTAGTTTCTAGCTGATTTTGTTTACCATTGTATTTTAAATGTTGGTCTGTTTTCCCTCAGGGTACTCTGAAAGGAAACGGAGGGGGTTCCTGGACAGGTTCGATAACTCGGCAGTTGTCCAACATGGGGATCACGGTAACTGAAATTTGAGTGATGATATCCCATCAGGTTTTAATTCTAAAGCAAACAAATTGTTTACTGAATGTAAAGTGTACACAGGAATTTGACTTGTCAAGGACATGCAACATGTGCAAACGCTATATGACATTGTTGTATAACGTAGCTAACGCAGCTATCTAATACGGGTTCGGATCAGGACGAAGAAGCCGTCTCAGCATCAGACAGGCGCAGGAGAGGGATGAATGACTTTAATGGGGAGATGAGGAGGGGAGGAAGAGGAGGAGGAAGCTTTCGCTCACACAGCTCCAAGGAACCAGGCACGGTAGGATCCTGCTCTGAAATGGTGTATAAATGTAAATACAGTATGATTTTGATTAAGGTGTCAAGGAGAAACCAGTTTTTGAAATGAGTAATAACGTTACATAGCTTCTGTCTCCTCTGAAAGTATTGGAATGGCAGGGCTGTTTTGTTTTTGCTATACACTGAAGACATTTGGGCTTGAGATTAAAAAAAAAAAAACAAATATGGGATGATTTATCAGAATTTCAGATTTCGTTTCTTGATGTTTACATCTAGATGTGTTAAACGGTTTAAAACATGACACCAATTTGTCATTGAGAAAGTAAATCATACTTAATATTTGCATATCTCCTGTTTGCAGTAGCTGCATCAAGCTGGTGAACCTCTGATATCACCAAACTGTTGCATCCTTCTTTTGCGATACTTTTTCAGTCTTGTAGCACAACTTCTTTCAGTCGTTGGTTTTTTTTTTTGGGGGGGGGGTTCTCCCTTCAGTCTCCTCTTCACGAGGTGAAATGTTGCTCAGTTGGGTTCAGGTCTGCTGATTGACTCGTCCAGTCTCAAACCTTCCACTGTCTCCCCCCGATGAAGTCCTGTGTTGTGTTGGCAGTGTGTTTTGGATCGTTGTCTTGGTACATGTTGAAGCTCCTCCCCATTAGATTGGATGCATTTCTCTGTAAATTGTCGGACAGAATGTTTCTGTTGATTTGAGTTTATTCCGCTGATACCATCATGAGTTCATCAATAATGGTTAGTGAGTCTGTTCCAGAAGCAGCCATGAAGCCCAAGCCATGACACTACCACCACCGTGCTTCACCCATGAGCTTGTAGGTTTTAGATCGTGAGCACATCCTTTGTTCACCCTTTGGCCTTTCCGTCACCTTGGTAGAGGTTTATCTTGGTTCCAGAAATTTCTCAGCTCATTGCTGTAGTTCTTTGTGAATTCCAATCTGGTCTTGTGATTCTTACTGATGAGTGATTTGCATCTTGCCTCTGTATTTCTGCTCTTGTAGTCTTCTTTGAACAGAGGACTGCGATCCCTTCACCCCTGCCCTGTGGAGGTTGCTGGTGAGGTCACTGGCTGTCGTATTTAGGTTTTTCTTCAAAGCTCTCTCAATGTTTCCGTCATCAACTGCTGCTGTTTTCTTGGCTGACCTGTTCACCTGGTCCATGTCTTGTTAGTACAATGTTTTGCTTTTTTGCATGCACAGCTCTCTGGTCTTCATGTTGGTTGATCGTTTTTAACAACAGATGCAGTCTTCACAGGTGAAACCCAGGAATTGAACCAAGAGTAAACATTCAGAGCTGTTAATGGTTTAAACAATCAATCTAATAGGAGACGCCTGGGCAACAAGGAAGACCTATCAGATCACTTGAAAAATGGGTGGGTTCAAACAAAAGGTGTTGTTCTAAGTTGTTTCACACATCGAGATGTAAATATCAAGAAGGGAAAGCTGAGATTCTGATCTATTGTCTCATACTCATCTTTTGATGGCAAACCCACTTGTACAGCAAAAAGAAAAGAACGGCCCTTGCTGTACCAATACTTTTGGAGGGGTCTGTGTGTGTTTGTTTTAGTGTGCAATGTTGAGCACTGCATTAAAACATGCTAATCTTGGATGCTAATCCGAGGTGGTGTTGTCTCGTGTTTGTAATCTAGAAGTGCATGTTATTAGACATTACGTTAGATATCTCATGGTCGTTAGTATTTTGTACAAGGATTTATTTTATTGTAAAGTTGCACTACTCTGATGCTAAAGTGTCACATCTGTGCAGAAGCATTCAAGTGAGAATTTTATTGTACTTTGTACATAAGAAAATAAAACACTGAATCATTCATTTTATCTGATTTTTATATATAATATAGACAGGTCTGCTCAATACCAGTGGTGTTGCACATTTAAGAGGAATGCAGCAGCCAGGTGCGCATCACGTAAACCCTTCCCCTGGAGTACGAGCACAAGTGCCTCAGCAGTTCCTCCCACCTCAGGTAATGGAAAGAATCGTTCTTGTTTCACCAGTTAACGAACGTTAATGTAAAAATTATTCAACATTTTTGGACCTGACTGTACAGTGAGCCTCCATGCAGGTTGTAGTGCATTCTGTAACTGCTCCTCCTGGCTTCTCGAACAGTGTGGTGGTGTTATCGTTTGTGTAGGTTTCGGGGTCGGTTTTGAATCCGATGTTTCCCCCACAGCTGTCCCCTCAGCACTTAGCCATGCTCAGTGGGATACACCCCCACATGCAGCAGGTCCAGCTGGTAAATATGTTCTATATCCGCGCTTTAATCTGCGCTGGTGTGCGTTAAACATATTTATATACTGTCGCTTTTTTTACATTGACTACTAGATAAATGATGATTGTCTCTGTCTCTCTGACTTCATCCTGCTCATTCTTAGGCGTATCAGCTCCTCCTGCAGCAGCAGCAGCAACAGCATCATTTCCTGTCTCATAGAAAGTTCCCCCAGCCTCCTCCTCTGCTTCAGCATCAGGACCCGCAGCAGGTACTCATCAAAAATACAAATATTAAATCCTCTGATCAATACAGACGGGATTCTGACCAGGGCTGCAACAACGAATCGATAAAAATCGATTATTAAAAGTGTTGGCAACGAATTTCATTATCGAGTCGTCGTGTCGTGCGCTTACAAAGTCACAGACCGTTTGAACAAAGTCGTTCTATTATTAAAAAAGTGTCTGGTTTGAGTTGAGCGCGGAGTTCACACTCCGGAGCAGAAGGTGGCGGTAATGCACCATTAAGCTGGATGCCAGCCAAACAAGCAGAGTTGAGCTCGGAGCGGAGTTGTTTAGAAACATGGCGGAAGCGGAGAAACCGGTGCGACCAAAATCATCTAAAGTGTGGGAGCATTTCACGCTAAACAAAACGAATAAGTGTGTTACTTGTGAAATGTGCAAAAGTGACATGACATGGCACGAGAGCACCACAGTAACGATCCAGCACCTGAAACGAAAACACGTTGGAGTCATTGATGAGGAGGACGGGAGTTCAACAGCAGGGTAATGGTGCGTTCATGTGCTATGGGAATTATGGTAAATACCAAACGCCGACATGGAAAGCACAGATGAACGCCCCCTCTTGTGGTATTTTCCACTGGGCAACTCGTAGAAAATTTTGATACATGAGTTGCCGAGATGAGATGAACTTTAACCTTTCAACATGGCGGCGAGTGTGGCATTCAATGTGTTAAGAAAATCTCTACTTGTCATGATCAGGAAATATTCAGCATTATTTACCTTTTGACTTTTGATAACTCGTATTCCTGCTGCAGCTGATGAACAAGGCAATCTATAATTGTTTTAGCCAAATAACAGGCCTGATTCTGAATCTGGTCCACCATCTTTAATTTGTCAACAACAACAAAAGCATGAGAACACAACACACTGGTAAATACCACTTCCCAACTGGAAAACATCATCTTCCCATAGCACATGAACGCAGCATAAGTCACTATGACACCTATGTTTGTTCCGCTTTGAAGTGATGAAACGTAACGTTAACATCCCTCCAAAGCTCGTCTGGTGCTGGTGTTTGCTCGATGTCCAGCTTGACAAGCGAGCCTGAGTCAGGAGCATGTGGACATGCTCACATTTTTGCATTGCAATGCAAAGTGTCTGAGCAAAGGGAGTGAGAGAGAGTGAGTGTGTGTGAGTTTGTGCAACTGTGAGTGTTTTCTGATTTGTATTTTTCTTTATTTTTTTATAATTTATTTATTGTTCTGACCACTCGGATCCCTTTAAAAAATATATACCTCTTTTTGTTCACTTTATTTTAAAAAAGCTTATTTTTTATTATTATTATTTTTTTTTACTGCTCAGGGATGATCAAGGATCAACATGTTTTTGCACTATAGATTTTTTGCACTGTAAATTTTTTTTTTTTGAATAAAGGGCTGGAAATTAATGCTTTTTTTGTTTGTTTTTTATCCGATTCATCGATTAATCGAAAAAATAATCGACAGATTAATCGATTATTAAAATAATCGTTAGTTGCAGCCCTAATTCTGACATCACGCTGCTGTACACACTGCACTTTCTGATCAATCCCTCTTACAATAATGACACATAATAATGTGAACACTAGAGGTGTGACGATTAATCGATCCCCGATCTATCGATCAGTTTGAATCCGTGATTCAAAAATCCATTAAAATTTAATGAATCGTGATTCACTAACAATACCTAATTCCATCCTGATCACCCTAGATGCATAACAAATTTCGACAAACGGTATAATTTTGATATTATAAATTTGATTCGGTATCTGGAGCTGTACATGGACACAGCCGTGTTTGTGGTTGCTATGGCAATCTTGCGAGATCACGCTTTGCTTTGTAAACGACATGCCGGACAACTCGGTGTTTCCTGAAGCCACCGGCTTTTAAAAGCCCAGTTTGGTGGCATTTCTTACAATCTCAGTTCCTTATGGACTCTCTGGACAATGCGTGTTGTGCCTCAAGAGGTGATCTTCAGTATTCACTTTAACACATGTGACTGTATTTTTGTGTTTTAAAAGATTGAGACAAAAGTCATGAAGTTTTTTTGTTTCTTAGTGTTTTGTGGTTTGAAAATTAAAATGTGCCAAAAATGACTGAACTGTGATGCATTTAGAGTCAGTGGAGGCACTGGAGTCTGAATAAAGACCTACAAAGGCAGCACGACTCGTGTGTTTTGTATTGCTCTACATTTCTAAGCTGACAGTTAACAGAATATTGACAATGATTTGCATCAGTTATAAAATGGAGGAAACAAATGTGAATCAGGATTCAAATCGAATTGAATCGGAAGATCAAAATCATGAATCGAATCGTGAAAAAACTGAATTATCACACCTCTAGTGAACACTTCCTGAAAGTGTGGACATGACAAATAGAGAGTGGATATACACCCCGCCCCTCTCTCTCTCTCTCTCTCTCTCTCCCGTAGTTGGCCCGCATTATGGCAGTTCTTCAGCAGCGTCCCAAAACCCCCACATCCTTCCCAGGTGAGTTGGTGTGCATTTATCAACCTGAATACGAATTGGTTTAACCACACACACACATTGTAAGAAGGATGACTAATGTCTGTATGGATTCCTGCACTTTTATATCTGGAATATACTGAGGAGTTCACAGTGTTTATGTTTATTACATGTACAGTGTTTAGCAGATGCTGTTATCCAGAGAGACTTCTAGAAGAGCTCTAGAGTCTCAATCAAAAACATCCTCATGTGAGTTCACTAGCTCAGGGACTAACAGACCCATCCAGAACATTTAGGGGAAACTAGTCATTTTATTTTATTTTTTTTAGTTAAAAAGTATAGAAAAATAAATAAAGTGAGCCAACACAACCCTGTAAGTTAGAGGTACTGCACACTTAAATGCTTTTTGAGCTGTAAACTAAATGATGTGACTGTACTGTGATGAAACACATCAGTGTCAGAGTGAATATTGACAAAATTAAAATTTTATTCAAACATACTGACATTTTATGGGTTGAAAAGGACTCAAAAACGCCATCTACTGGTTACAATCATCCTGAACCTTGCAAGATGCTGATATAGAGTTTGGAGCATATCTACACCATGAAATTAAAAAAAAAAAAATTTTTAAACTTAACGCCGTCTAATCAGAGGTGGGCGGCCCACCTCCCTCAGCCCCGCCCTTGACTGGGAATCTTTTGAAACTGCACTCATTTTCAAATATATGCTGAATGAGACTCCGTGAGCAACTCCTGCCTGCCTCACACATCCACGCCCCCCTTCCCCACTCCTTCTCTCAGCAGACGCACACAAATGCAAAGTCAGCGTTTCTGAAACGTTTGTAAATCTGTCAGACAGTTGTAGTTTGGTTTTGTGTGCGCAAAACACACACAACTTTTACTAAAAATGGGTAAATGAGACCCAGTGTGAGCACAAAGACAGAACCAGGAATTGTTCTAGAATGCTCACCTGTTTTACAATTCTCAAACAGGAAGTGAGCACTAATACACATCCTCTGTTTCCCTCAGCAGGCTTTGTGCCAGGGGTGGAGCCTGAGTCAGTGATTGGAGTAAAAGAAGTGGGAGGAGCTCAGCCTCAGTTTAAATGGATGATGGAGGCAGGGCATCCACTTTGCCCCTCCCCTCCTGATCCCGTCATGCTTAAGAATGGTATGATATATTTTATACACACACACACACACACACACACACACACACCCCAATAAAGTAGATAATTTGTGTGTGTGTGTGTGCACGTGCAGGTCTCTTACCAGGTCCGATGAAGCTCCGAGGCGACTCCTCGTATCCCCACTATGATCTGGTGGGGGTGGAGAATATGGGTGTGGCCTCTCCAAGTCTGATTGACAATTGGCATAGAACCCCTGGTGGCAAATTAGGCTCCACCCCTAGCACCCCCACCTGGCCACCAGGTATAATGCACATGCACAGTTATTTGTCTAAACAGGATGTTCTCACTCAGCATCATGCCTGTCTGATTGTGTGTGTGTGGTGTGTCAGAGTTTCAGCCCGGTGTTCCATGGAAAGGTGTTCAGAGCCCCGAGCCTGACCCAAACCCCTACAGCGGAATGTTGGTGGAGAACACACTCACGGACACTGAACACCATTTATTGCAGGATAACACAGGTGTATACACACACACACACACACACACACACACACACACGTGTGAAGGGGGTGTGGCCTCCCAATTTTCACTGCTAATGCTGTTATAGATGAAATAAATAAAATTTCAGTCTCTCTCTCAGAGCTGAACACCGTACTGCCTTCACCTGCTGCCTGGCCTTACTGTGCCTCGGACCCACACAACTCAGGTAACTCACACACACACACACACACACACACACACGTACGTGTGCACACACACACTGTAACACAAACACTGTTCTGATGTTTGTAGCTAAATTCCCTGTGCTAGCCCCCAGTTGGCCTCCTGAGCCCATCGGACACAGGACCAATCGAAACGGCTCCCAGCTGCCCCGCCCCCCTCCAGGCTTGACCCATCAGAAGCAGTCTCCGTGGTTAGGGGTGGGGCCTCACGTGCCCAGAGGGTGGAGCTCGGAGAGGCAGGGCCAGGAGTCACCTTTTGGTGCAGGTAACGTTTTACACGTCTCTGCAGTGGTTGTGGTGATGAAGAGGAACACAGGAGCTCAGTCATGTTGTGGTGTTTCAGAGAGCTCATGGAGTGGTGGATCATCTACAGGAAGTTCATGGCTATTATTGAGCAACCTCACACCACAGGTAATGTGTGTGTGTGTGTGTGTGTGTGTGTTTCATGGATATATTTGATGAATTAGACTAGCTGGAATGTGAAATCTAACACAGTGACTACAGGGAGTGGATCTCCAGACATGTTTTCAATTATGTTATATGTGAAAGAAGTGTAGAGAAGAAGACAAGAAGAAATGGCTGAATGGTTCCTTTAGAATTCAGGAGTGCTGCTGGGTGGCTGCTCAGTGCTGGGAGATTCAACGAGCTTCTTTAAGAGATAAACCAGTGCATGTTAGGTTGTGGCTCTCGTGTGAGCGTGCATCTTTCGGTTCTTCGGGTGATGATGAACATGTGGTGGTTGGTGGTATAGTTACATGAGGCCAAGAATCATGATCTTCCTCCATGAGCACTAAGATCAGGGTGCTGGAGAAGGCCAACCCTTGCTGCAGGTGGGCTGAGGTAAGTCCTACAGTGGTAGGAGCCTGATGAAAGGTGGTTTTTGTGCTTCTCCCTGGAGAACCTGTGAGTGGCGTAAGGACCTCTCAGTATTTTCAGCAAGTTCTCCAGATCTGCCAACGTTTATGCATTTTGGTGAAAGGATCCAAATTTTGAGATGTTCTGAAATGTTTTCTATTCTGTGTGTGTGTGTGTGTGTGTAGGTCGATAGCTCCACTCTAAAGACAATTTGCCTGCAGCATGGCCCACTGATGACCTTTAACCTCGGCTTGGCTCAGGGCAGTGCTCTGATTCGCTACTGCAGCCCGGATGAGGCGGCCAAGGCCCAGAGCGCACTGCACATGTATACCTCATCACCTTTGACCTTTAACCTCCTTATCTGAACATCTCAGCAGCCTCAGTCTTCTCTTATTAGTAGATTTATTTGTACCAGATTATTCGTACTCTCACCAGTCTGACATGATCAGTGTTGATGATGATACTGCACTCTGATTAGGACCAGATCAGTAGCACTTTGGTTTTAAATTATGATAATTATCTCGTCCTCTCTCTGTAGGTGTGTCCTGGGTAACACCACCATCTTGGCTGAGTTTGTGAGCGAGGAGGATGTGGCCCGTTACTTCACACATTCCCAGAGCAGAGAGACAGACGGAGACGGAGAGACAGACAGAGAGATGGACAGTGAGACGTGTGGAGGAGGGGAGGTGAAGCTTGGCTGGGAGAACCTGGACGGGGCCGGACTCTCTCTGTTTAACCGCTGGAGCCACAGCCGAGAGGGTGGGGTTTGGGGAGGCGTGCCCACTGGTTACCACAGCAACAGCCTCTGGGGTACTCCTCAGGTGGAGGACAGAGGACTTGGCTTGTTGCCAGGCAACTTATTAGGGGGTGGGGCTGACACTCTCTGACAAAAGAGAGAGCTGAATTGTAATTTAAACACGCGCGCGTGTGTGTTAGGTCAGAACATTTCTATATGAACACTGGACTCGGTTTACTCTCAGTTCATATCGGCAGTGATTTTATCACCTCACATCGTCTGATGCGTTATAATTTACTCGTTAGACTGCGTTTGTGACTCGACTCATTTCACTGCTAACATCCTCACTGCCCGCTTTATGAGGAACACCTGCTCGTTTCTGCAGCTCTGTAATCAGCCGGTGGTGTGGTAGCAGCACAGTGCACACACTCCTTCAGATACAGGTCACAGGTTTCAGCTGATGTTCACGTCAAGCCTCAGAATGAAGAAGGAGAACACGGAGCATTAACTGCGGCTCTTCAGCTGTTCCTATTAAAGTGGACACTGAGTGTGTATCTATAATGCACCGCCTCTGTAATCTCTCTCTAAAGGTCAGCGTATCGTGTTTATTTCACTCGTAATAAACCAGGGCTGGAGTGCAGATCTGGAAAACCCAGCAGTCTGGAATTTAAAGGTTTTTCTTTTCACACGTCAGCTTTTGGAAATCTAGAATATTTTGTTTGTTTTGTTGTTGTTTTATAGGATGACTAATGCATTACAAAGCGTTACGCTAAAACATTCTCTGTAATGTGTTCTCGTTCCATCAGTCTAATGACCACTAATAATTTAGCAGCTTTTCTAGCCCTGCCCACTTAACTACAGTTGTTGGGACTCCTCCTATCTCATTGAATATGCAAATCAGTGCGCTGTTTCTAAACCCATCACTGCCAGTGTGAACACAACCTTCTGCTCTCACACTGCTCTACTCCGGCCCCTGAACCTGTGGCCCTCCGCAGACTGACCAGTAGTGTTGTGACTGTGATGCCTGCTTTAGTGTGTGTGTGTGTGTGTGTGTGTGTGTGAGAGAGAGATAGTTTAATATGCATGTGTGCACTTTACTGTCGTGTGTGACTGCTTTGAGTGTGTGTTGCGTACTGTATATAGAGGCTTACTCTACACATTGCTGATTTCTGCTATGTACTCGTGTGTGTGTGTGTGTGTGTGTGTGTTTTAGTATACACTCATGTAGCCTTTTTTTAATCTGCAATAAGAGCGCTTTAAAGATGCAACTGAGTGTGTGACGACACATTTTTCTGGTTTACACACAGAGGTGATGTATATGAGTGTGTGTGAGTGTGAGAGATGTACAGTGTGTATCCTGTATGGAGTTTTTACAGAAGAGTTATTTAATAATAGACACACATACTGCTGTGTAATAAACACTGAGACTTTGGATTTAATCTGCTGTTTGTGATTATTTTAATTCAGAGTAAGTTACAGCTTTTTCCAGTTTCACACGTTTCCACTGTGTTCTGCGTCCCGTGAAGAACTGTAGCTGTTCTGAAAGTAAAGTGGTTCCTCAGGGTCAACATGGTGTTCCTCACAAAGGCGATGGTGAGTGTGTTTCAGGGATAAAATTCACACGATTGCTCAGCATGTGAAATGATGACTCCAGACTAAGGGACAGAGGGAGATGTTCACTCGGACTGACGCCACAAATGATGGTGACACAATATTAGTCATTTATTGCACCTTGTGAAGAACGTGTCTGCACTTTTTCATGACCTGTCTTAATTACTTGGACTTAAGGCACTTGAAGCTGCTGTAGTTATTATTAATAATAATAAACCACTACACCACTGTGGGCGGCACGGTGGTGTAGTGGTTAGTGCTGTCGCCTCACAGCAAGAAGGTCCGGGTTCGAGCCCCGTGGCCGGCGAGGGCCTTTCTGTGTGGAGTTTGCATGTTCTCCCCGTGTCCGCGTGGGTTTCCTCCGGGTGCTCCGGTTTCCCCCACAGTCCAAACACATGCAGTTAGGTTGACGTGGGGCGGCCTTGGGCTGAGGTGCCCTTGAGCGAGGCACCGAACCCCTGACTGCTCCCCGGGCGCTCTGGTGTGGCTGCCCACTGCTCTGGGTGTGTGTGTGTGTTCACTGCTTCAGATGGGTTAAATGCAGAGGATGAATCTCACTGTGCTTGAAGTGTGCATGTGACGAATAAAGGTCTCTACTTAATACCCCCAAGAAATTTCTGAGTGTTAAGTTGCTTTATTATACGATACTTTAACACACAAAGCAAATACACGCAATGTGAGTGGTAAGTTGGCGGCCAGATGGCTTCACTCGTCTCGACAGTGGGGAATGGACTCTGAGCTCTGATAAGGCAAGGCAAGTTTATTTAGCACATTTCATACACAGTGGCAGTTCAATGTGCTTTACAGAAGTAAAAGCAGAACAGTAAACAATAGAAAATAAAATTACATAAATTAATTGGGGAAGAAAAATAATAAGAATTAAACAATAGTAGAAATAAAATAATAAAATGAAATAAAAGTTCAAAAAAAGGAATCAGCCTCGAGATTAATTATTATTATGGGTTTAACTCATAAAGCGTGCTCTTCCCGTGGCTCTTCCACGAGGATCACCAAAAATCGTCCCGCAGACAAAATCTACGAGGATCCAAATAAAATCGTCCCGCAGACACAATCTACGAGGATCACAGTAACAAAGAATTAAAGTAAAAGTAAAATCATTAAAATCGAAGATTAAAAAGAAATTAAAATAAAGAAAGTAAAATAAAAGAAATTATGTTAAAGGAAATTAATTACTTAGGTAAAAATTAATCAAGTGAAAGCATCTGAAAACAGCTTTGTCTTGAGCCTGGATTTAAAACTAACAACAGTAGGAGCATTTTTGATCTCATCTGGAAGTTGGTTCCAAAGCTTAGCAGCACAGCAACTAAAGGCTGCTTCACCACACTTCGTTTTGACAGCTGGTATTACTAGCAAGTTTTTCTCTTGTGATCTTAGAGACCTAGTTGGTGCATATAATTGAAACATATCCAGTAGGTAGCTGGGTCCCATCCCATTTAATGTTTTAAATAGAAGTAGTAGTGCTTTAAAGTCAATTCTATAGCTCACTGGGAGCCAGTGCAGAGACCTTAGGATTGGAGTGATATGGACGACCCTTTTTGTTCTTGTAAGAACCCTTGCTGTTGCATTTTGGATTAGTTGAAGCTCTTTGATGGTCTTTTTTGGAAGACCTGTGAAAAGGCTATTGCAGTAATCAACCCTACTGGAGATGAAAGCATGAATAAGTTTTTCTAGATCATGTTTTGACATGAGACCCCTGAGTTTAGAAATGTTTTTTAGGTGATAGAATGCAGACTTTTTTACCACTTTCATATGACTGTTGAAGTTAAGTTCGCTGTCAATAAGGACACCAAGGTTTTTGACAGTATCCTTTGCTTTAAGCCCCTTAGTTTCAAGAACAGTGGCAATCCTAAGCCTTTCCTCCTTTTTGCCAAATATAATTGCTTCAGTTTTATCTGCGTTCAGCTGAAGAAAATTGAGACATCCATTTGTTAATTTGGTCAATGCATCTATGAAGAGACTCAAGAGGGGCATAGTCATTAGGTGACATAGCTAAGTAAAGCTGAGTGTCATCTGCATAGCTATGGAAGTTTATTGAGTTATTCTTAATAATTTGTCCAAGTGGGAGCATATAAAGGTTGAATAGTAATGGTCCCAGGATTGAGCCCTGGGGAACCCCACAGTTCAAGGACACGGGTGATGAACTGTGGCCTCCAATGGCCACATAAAAAAGCTTTGTTGTAGGTAAGATTTTAACCAGTTGATTACTATACCAGTAAATCCAACCCAATGCTCCAGTCGATGTAACAGTATGGAATGATCTACCGTGTCAAATGCAGCACTTAAGTCTAAAAGCACCAAGACTGATGTTTTACCAGCATCAGAATTAAGACGTAGGTCATTCATGACTTTAGTAAGAGCTGTTTCAGTGCTATGATCGGCACGAAAACCTGACTGAAACTTATCAAAACATCCGTTTGATGTCAGGAAGGCAGTTAATTGATTAAAAACAATTTTTCAATTATTTTACCAATGAATGGCAAATTGGATATAGGCCTGTAGTTGTTGAGTACTGAGACATCCAGGTTATTCTTTTTCAGTAGGGGTTTTACAACCGCTTTTTTCAGAGATGAGTGAAACATGCCAGTTCGTAAGGAGGTGTTGATAATCTGAAGTACCTCGTCTGATATTAGGTGAAGAACAGATTTGAAAAAGACTGTAGGTAAAATGTCCAGTTCAGATGTGGAGGAGCTGAGACTTTGTACTGTTTTTCTCAGAGTCTCAACATCAATTAAACTAAATGTTGACATTGTATTATGACCCCCTCTCTCTTTATCCAATGGTTCCAGATTTTGAAGTGTTTGCACCTGTGTGGCTATATTCATACGTATTTTATCAATCTTTCCTTTGAGAAAAGATGCAAAGTCGTTGCATGTATTAACTGAGAGAAATTCAGAAGGCATTTGTTTTGATGGGTTTGTTAGCTTTTCAACTGTAGAAAATAGCACACGGGCATTGTTGATATTCCTATTAATAATGTCAGCAAAAAAAGACTGTCTTGCTTTAGAAATTTCTAAGTTGTATTTACATAACATCCCTTTGTAGATTTGATAATGAATCTGGAGTTTAGATTTACGCCATTTTCTTTCAGACTTTCTACATTCCCTCTTTAACATTTTAACTGTTGGATTTAGTTTCCAGGGTGCTTTTCCTTTGTCTATGACTCTTTTGGTTTTTAAAGGAGCAATAGCATCCATAATATGATTCATTCTTGAATTAAAAATTTCCATTAGATCATCTGCACAATCTGAAGATTGACATGGGAGTTCTGAGAGTGCCTGCTCAAAAAGAGCTGCTGTGCCATTGGTAATTACCCTCTTTTTTACAGTCACAGACTTGTTTTGAAAGTGAGGGGAAATGGAAACATCAAAGAAAACACAGAAATGATCAGATATACCCAGGTCCATGACACTAGTAGATACATTAAGACCCTTAGTGATGACAAGGTCGAGGGTGTGGCCATGGGAGTGTGTTGGCCCTTGTACATGTTGTGTTAGGTTGAAGGCATCAATCAGTGTAAGAAATTCATTTGCATACGTGTTATCTGGATTATCAACATGGAAGTTAAAATCCCCAGAAATAATAAGATTGTCAAACTCTAAACAAATATTTGACAACAGTTCCCCAAACTCCTCTAGGAACAGTGGTGCAGAAAGTCTTGGTGGTCTGTAAATAGTCAACACTAATATGTTAGAAGAACATTTTAGGATTGCACTTAGGTATTCAAAAGATGTAAAGTCACCAAGAGTTGTCTGTTTGTACTGAAAACATGCCTTGTATATATTTGCTATTCTTCCTCCCCATTTATTGGCTCTTCCAACACTCATGAAATCAAAGAGTGGGGGAGTTGCTTCAATAAGAGTAATAGAGCTGCTTGATTGTTCAAGCCAAGTTTCAGTAAGAAGCATAAAATCCAGTTTGTGTGTACCGATGAAGTCATTAATTAAAAAAGGCTTATTAAGTGATCTTACATTCTGAAGAGCTAGTTTTACAGTGAATGTGGGGATAATTTCCACAGAAGCGTTCTGTGGTTGTTTTGGAACTGGAAGGAGATTTGACGAGTTTAAAATTGTTTTTAATCAATTAACTGCCTTCCTGACATTAATTTACGAGTTTAGGATGAATAAGAACACCTCTCCTTCTTGTTAGCACAGGAATAGAAAAGTACGTCGTGGGTCCCAGCTTATTTTCAAAACTACCATCTGGACCCAGATTATATCAGTTTGTTCCAACATGAAGGTCTTCACTGCTGCCAGTGAACTGTAGCTGTGCACATGGTCCTTGAGTCTTATCTGTAATCACAGGGGGAGGTGGTGCCCTCTGTTTCTTGGGTGCTGTGGCAGTTGGATATATCATTAGAGATTTTGGGGTACACAAGGCCTGACCATGAGACAGCTCTGTGTACGGTACTTGATTTGAGTGTCCTCTTGGGCTTGCCAAAGACACTCGGCTTAAAGACAATAGTCTCTCCATTTTCTCAGGAAAACACAGTCTGGGGGGTGAAGGAGATACAGAGGGGCTTGGGGTTACATCCACTGCTGTTGTTGGTGAGTGCCTATTGCCAGTCTCAGGAGGTTGTGGTGATGCTTGTTTATCTGATTGTCTTTCTGATAGTTCTGCCAGCTTACCCATTAGCTCAGATATCATGTTGCTAGCCTTGGAAAGTGACGGGGATGTGTGTGGTGATAGATCCACCCTCTGATCATTTTCCTGAACTGTATTGGGGGCAGATGAGTAGCCTTTGTTGATGTCCCTGGGAGGTTCAGTTTGTACCCAAACAGAGTTTGTATCAGTGTTGTTAGCTCCTTTCAGTGCAGCTACAGAGCGCTTATCAGAGAGTGTACCCAAGGTCAGCATGGAATGGTGGACAGAGTGTTGATAATGGTCTGCCAAGACTTTGGCACCAGTCCAGCTGAGTTCTGTGCTATTTGGGCTGAAAAAGGCTTTGCGTTTCCAGAAAAGGTGAAAGTTGTCAATAAAATTAATGCTAGAGGAAAAACATGTCTTTGCAAGCCAGGTGTTGAGACTGAGCAGTCGGGAAAACCCGTAATTGCTGATCACAGATCCTGGTAATGGACCACTGATAAAAAAAGGCATTCCAAGTCCGTTTAGGGCAGAAAAAAGGTCTTTGAAAGATTTCCTCAAAGTGAGCTGTTCCCTGAAAACATCATTTGCTCCAACATGCACAATAATGCGTTTAATTGATTTGTAGTTTGACAGCATTTTTGAAATGTTGTCTGTAGTCTCTGAGATGGAAGCGTGAGGAAAACAGCACACAACCATGGACTCTCCTCCAATATTTTCCACAGTGAAATCACCCACAACAAGGGTTGTAGGATTAACAGGCTGCTTTCTACCTCTACTGCGAGCTTTATTTTTGTTATTCAAATTCTGCCACTTTCTAGGAACTACTGGTTCCATGTCTGCAAGGCACTGAAATCTGTTCTGGAGTGTAATGGGCTGTGTATATCTGTAGTTTTCAGCCCGGTGGTATTCATAGACTGTAGGTTTGACGGCATCAGACCGCAATGGAGTTGAAGTTAATGCCCTTTTGTTTTTGGGTCTAGCACCTTGTCTTTTCCAGCAATCAGTACTCACATTTTGCTTTGTGAAGTCATCCAAGTTCCCATCATTCAGATGCTGAACATTCCCCGCATTCCCTTTAGCGGTATCGGCTGCTGGACTCCCTTCAATCCTTAATAGACGGGCATTAATCATAAATTCCAGGCTAGAAATTATTTTTTCAAGCTCAGTCCATTTGTTGCTAGAGTTCCTTGGTTTCCCCATTTTGCTATAATCCAGTCTTCTGTGTCAGTTGCTTTGTCTAACTTCTAGGTTATCTTGTTGAATGTAAGTAAAAAGAAAGCAAATAAGAAAAAATAGAGAAATAGTGAAAAAAGCAGAAAAGAGGAGTTCAAGCAGGAGCAAAGCAAAAAGCGTCCTACTCGCTTGAGTAGGAGGAGCAGGTAAGACACCAATCCTCCATGTGTCCAGTTTAGATTAGATTAGATAAAACGTTATTGATCCCTTCGGGAGGGTTCCCTCAGGGAAATTAATGGTGCTTTTCCACTACCAACGCGGCTGAGTTGGGCTGAGCCATGCGGTGCTGAGTTGAGCTGAGCCGTGCCGTGCTGAGTCGAGCTGAGCGGGGCTGTTGGGGTTGCATTTCGACTACAACCGCGCTGAACCGTGCTGGCTGGAAGTGGGTGGACACATTGGGTGGAGTAAGCGAAAGTGGGTGGGCGTCACGTGATGTCGTTAGGTGGCACAAACAGTGACATCAGTGACCTTTTAAGCGGTAGTCTCACGACCCGGATAGTGAACAATAAACATGGAGTCGTTAGTGTTGCTGGTCTTGGTGCTGTGGCTTGTTGTCACCGACAACGCCAACAGATACTGGCAAGAGCGTATAGATGAGGCGAGGCGCATAAGGCTTCAGAAATTCTCGTAATTCTTCTTCTTCCGGGTTTACGGTGTTTACAGATCCCAGCGTGCTCGCGGGGCGTGTGTGGGCATGTGAGGACACTCCTCCTCACCAATCAGTGCACAGGGGAGTGTCTCCTCACGCCCCTAGCCCCACTCGGCTCGGTTTGGCTCACTTCAGCCCCACTGCAAAACCGTGCGAGTTTTGGGTGCTGAGTAGGGCTGAAGCGAGCTGAGTCATGCTGCTCTGAGGTAGTCGAAACGCGAGCCGTGTCGGGCTGAAGTGAGCTGAAAAAGGGTAGTGGAAAAGGGCCATAAGATTCCAGCAGCATCATTACAGATAAACAGAGAAAATAGAGAAAACTTCTAGATAAATTAAAAAAAATTATTTACATATACAAATATAAAAAGAATAAGATATGGGGAAGGAGGGGGGGAAAAAGGTGGGGCGGCGGCAGGAGAGATATTGCACATTATATTGCACATTGTCCGGTATTGCTTATTGTCAGGCTAGGCTACTGCTCCTTCCCGTCCTCTGTCCTCCTGTTACCCCTCCTCCCCCCCCAGAGAGGAGTTGTACAGTCTGATGGTGTGAGGGACAAAGGAGTTTTTGAGTCTGTTCATCCTGCACTTGGGAAGGAGCATTCTGTCACTGAACAGGCTCCTCTGGTTGCTGATGACGGTGTGCAGAGGGTGACTGGCATCGTCCATGATGTTCAATAGTTTGTCCATAGACCTCTTCTCTGCCACCATCACCAGCTTCATGCCGATCACAGAGCCGGCCCACCTGATCAGTTTGTCCAGCCTGGATGTGTCCTTCTTGGATGTGCTGCCTCCCCCAGCACACCACGGTGTAAAACAGGACACTGGTGACCACAGACTGATAGAACATCTGCAGGAGTTTCCTGCAGATGTTAAAGGACTGCAGCCTCCTAAGGAAGTATAGCCTGCTCTGTCCCTTCTTGTATAAGTGATTGGTGTTGCAAGTCCTGTCCAGCCACAGCCCGAGGTACTTGTAGGAATCCACAGCCTCCACCTCGACTCTCTCGATCAGAACTGGTCGTGACCTTGGTCTGGACCTCCCAAAGTCAGTGACCAGCTCCTTGGTCTTCGAGCTGTTGAGCTGCAGATGGTTTCTGTTGCACCACACAGCAAAGTCCCTCACCAGGCTCCTATACTCCTCCTCTCTGTCGTCACTGATACACCCAATGATGGCTGTGTCATCGGCAAACTTCTGAATGTGATACAGCTCCGAGTTGTAGCAGAAGTCCGCGGTGTACAGGGTGAAGAGAAGAGGGGCCAGCACCGTGCCCTGGGGTGCTCCGGTGCTGCTAATCACAGTGTCAGATGTGATGTCCTTCAGCCTGACGTACTGCGGCCTGTCAGTGAGGTAGCTGGAGATCCAGGTGACCAGGCAGGGGTCCACTTGCATCCTGTTCAGTTTGTCCTGAAGCAATAGGGGCTGGATGGTGTTGAAGGCACTCGAGAAGTCCAAGAAGAGGATCCTCACTGTGCCATTTCCCTTATCCAGATGCGAGTGGGCTCGGTGTAGCAGGTAGAGGATGGCATCTTCCACACCGACACCTGCCCGGTACACAAACCGCAGACAGTCCTGGGCATGTTGTACCTGGGGTCTGAGGAGGCTGAGGAAGAGCCGCTCCAACGTCTTCATCAGATGTGAAGTGAGTGCCACCGGTCGGAAGTCGTTCAGCTCGCTGGGCCGATTCTTTTTGGGAACTGGAAATGATACATGATGTCTTCCAGAGGGTTGGCACTCTCCCCAGCTGCAGGCTGAGGTTGAAGTTCAAGACCACATTCAGGTGTAGACAACACAGATGAGGAACACATGCTTCTCATCAGAAAATATGATCTTGAGACTTCCGGTTTCAGCCATGTTGGAGTAGGCAATGGGTGTGAAGAGCTCTGACCTAACTTGTATTTTACTTTATCAAATTTAATATCTGTATCTCAGGACTGGAGATATATTCGTATCTTATTGTGTTACATGGCCATACGCAGTTAATGGCCTCTTCCAGACAAAGGCAGGCTACTTTGAAGACCACACGGAACACAATTGCTAACAAGCTACGTAGCAGCCATGGCCTCTCCTGCTAGTGACCGCTCTTCCAAAAGCGATGGAATAACTATGACACAGCTGGTGGAGGAACTGTCCAAACAACGCGCTAGTCTAAAAGAAGATATTTCTATGCTTATTCAGGAATCCCTTGGGCCATTGCAGACTTCGGTGAATGCCCTAAAAGAAACATTGGACACCTTTCAACAACGACTGACCGCAACGGAATCCCTTGCAGGGGATAATTTTAACAAGATACTTTCAACCAAAACAGCTGTCAAAACTCTACAAACCCAGAATGCTGATCTTCTGGATCGCATTGAAGATTTGGAGAATCGGTCGCGCAGAACCAATTTAAGGATTGTAAATGTTCCAGAAGACATTGAGGGTGTTGAGGACACCGTTAAATTTGTGTCGAATATGTTGATGGAGATCACAGGTAATGCACTGTTTGAGTCTGCCCCAATTCTGGAGAGAGCGCACAGAGTGGGCAAAAAGCCTGATAGGGCTGGACTACCCCCGCGTCCATTTGTGGTATGTTTTCACCGATACCAAAAGAAAGAACGGCTACTGCAATGGGCTAGGCGGCATACAGCTACTTATCAGAATGCTACCCTGAGGATATATCCAGACTTCAGCGTCAGTTTATCTAGGAGACATGCGGGCTTAAAGGACATTAAACAAGCCTTATTCGTGAAGGGTATACAATTCCAGTTACTTTATCCAGCCATCCTGCGGGTCACACATAACGGACATACCTTCAAATTCAACACACCAGAGGACGCCAAGGCTTTCTATGACCGGAAGGTGATGGGTGAGAATATTCGGGACTGAACGGACTTTGGACTGGTGAGGTGGCCTAGTGCTTTTTGACTGGATGCTAGCTTGTTGCTAATGCACCTGAAAGACTTTTCTACATGCAGACACAGAATTGGAACTCATCACTTTTTGGTAAACTTCTATTTTTCATAATCCATTGGGTTATAGAGACTAATAGACCAGTTATTGAACTTTTTTCTGGTAAGTGTTATTCTTACTTATTGTTTTAAGTGATGGTCACCGGCTGCCACCTGTTGGAAATACCGCTCACTTGCTAATGCTAATCTGCAGATTCTTTTTTTGCCTTTGATGTATGCAGTCGACATAACGGATGGAAGATTTGGTTTGATTATTTGTGCTTGGTGGCTAACGTTTTATTCTGAGAACTGTTCCATTTTAAATTGTTGTTATAAATGGTCAAAGGCTCTTCATAGTTTTTGGTAGGAGAGGGTGTACCGGAAGGTTCAAGAGTTAGAAGATAGCCTGCAGTCTGCCTATGTTCTAGAGGCAGACATAGGAAATGTTCTGTTGAGGGTTGGGAAGGGACTAATCTCTAAGACGACTGATATTTTATTTTTTACTGAATGGGGATTGTATACTGCTATAGGGGATTTTCTTTTCTTTTGTATGATGCTGCTTTTTGAGTTTACTGACAGATACTATGGGGCGCATTCTCTTCTTTTCTTTTTCTTTTTAACATCACATGTCTTGTGATATAAATAATGTCAGGGCTGAAATAGGTGTAACACCAACCCGCTTTGTTACTTGGAATGTAAAAGGAATGAATGGGCCTAATAAGAGAGCTAAGATATTTTCCCATTTAAAGAGATTACATGCGGAAATAATATTTTTACAAGAAACACATTTGACAATAGCAGATCAAGTCAGGCTTAGGAAGAACTGGGTTGGACAGAGTTTTCATTCTAATTTCAATATTAAAGCACGTGGGACTGCTATATTAATTCATAAATACTGTTTACCCCATTCCAAACAATCTCAGACCCCCAAGGGCGATTTGTCATAGTATCAGGGTCACTCTTTAATACTCCAGTAGTACTAGCAAGTATATATGCCCCAAATTGAGATGATGAAAGCTTTATAAATAAGCTCACTTCTCTTTTTCCGAATTTGGAAAATGAAAAGTTCATTTTTGTCAACCTGGAACGACCATCACTGAACAGAGGTGGGTGTCTAAGACATCTTTTATCAGCCACCTACAATGCAGCCATCAGCATTCTGATTCGGATTCTATGATGATCCATGAGAGGATAAATACTGGATACTCCCTATAGACCCCTTTGCATGTTTGTAAACAAACCGACCATTGCCAGGATGCGCGCGCAGCCTGGACCCAGAAACAATGGCGCTGCCCATAGACCGGCATTATGAGCTGTCAGATTATGCCAAACAATTGTCGTTACAAGATCGAGAATGCTACATAAATAAGTTAACTCTAACAAGTGGACATCGCCTACTGGATCCGTATTTAATTAAAGAGTGGACGGACGATGTTAGTAAGTTCCCTGGTATACGATGGCCAGATATATACTCGTACCTTATTGACAAGACTTCAGTGTACACCCACGGAAAACTTCGTGCCTACAAGTCTTTAGACGCATATGATTGTTATGTGCGGGCATGTACAACTTGATTAACAATGGGACATTCATATTCATTTTGCTTTAATCAAATTATGCCAGTGATGTGATGGCAATGTGGCTTTAGCTACAACAGCAAATACCAACACTAAACAGCAATTTGCAGGAGGTGATGGCATGAAAGGAATGATAGTGTAAAGAGTGCAGCTAAGAGAAATCAGAGCTGCGTAAAAAGCGAGAGGCAGAGAGCAGAAATGAAACTGAATGGGGCGGGAGCTAGGGTAGAGCAGTCAACGTAAGTTGGCATTTAGAGTGAGGGCACACAATTTTACCTTTCCATCCTTGCTTTAAAATTGTGATTTTCGGCATACACAGATAATGATGGCACAAAATCTGGACTGCTTGAGTCAAGCGAGACCTCTCCTACAAACAAAACTGCATGCAAAGCTAAGTTAACATGCTAACAATATTCATTACATTGTGTAACTATGACCCAGCTAATCAGACAAACGTTACCAAAGTATTTTGCTACATCAATAAACGAAGACTAGAAAGAATAAAAAAGAAAGATTTAATAAATAGCCTGATCTTACCTGTGATGAAGTGGGCGCTGCAAACCCGTGCATTTTTGATGGTGCTTTCATCCCAGTCTACACGTTTGATGGCTTGTAGCCATAGACGTTGGCGATTTTTTTTGGAATGGGTGAGATCCTGCTGGAATTCTGAACATTTTAACCCCATCACTGCTACGATTCTGACACCCGACAACACAACAACTAGGCATTTCTGAGTCTTTTTTGGGTCCAGGCTGCGCGCGCAATTTCCGCTTACGTATGAATGACGTTTACTGCGAAGGGGTCTATTAGTCAGACAGAACTGAGGATGCCTTTCAGACGAGAGGCGAAACGTCTTCGAGAATCTTCAAGCAAGTCCAGTTGCTCTCTTCTACCAACCACAGATTCACATATTTTAATTTTTGCTGGTGACTTTAACACTGTTATGGATCCAGCCATGGACCGCTCTAGCCCTAAGACTTTAACATGCTCCAAAATGTCTCAAGCTCTTAGCGAGTTTGTTGAGAAAACCGGATGTGTTGATCCTTGGAGGTTCTTCTATCCTCATAAAAAGGAATTCTCCTATTTCTCGCACGTTCACCATGCATATAGTAGGATAGATTTTTTCTTTATTGATAAACTTCTTCCTGCTGTGAATAAAACAGAGTACACTGCTATTGTTGAGTCAGATCATGCTCCAGTATCTCTTGATCTTTTAATCTCTCAAAACCTGGCGCAGCGTAGTACCTGGAGATTAAATACAGCCCTACTGACAGTCAATTTTGTGAATACATATCAAAAGCAATAGCTGAGTTTATGCTATTTAACAAATCAGACTCCATCTACATTGTGGGAGACACTTAAAGTTGTTATAAGAAGGGAGGTCATATCTTACACAATTTCATGTAATGAGAGAAAACAGAAGGAACAAGAACTCATTGCATCAATAAGAAGTATGGACCAGCAATATTCTGCCACCCCAACTCCAGAGTTATATAAAGAGATGGTTGCACTGAAAACTCAATATGATTTATTGTCTACAGAAAGAACTGAGAAGCACCAGCTGTGGTTAAAGGGTCACTATTACGAGCATGGGGAGAAAGCTGGCCGTCTTCTGACCTATCAGCTGAACTGTAGATCCGCATCTCGCTTAATCCCACAGATTCGTAATACTTCACAGTCTCTGACCGTAGATCCACTTGAGATTAATAATACTTTTAAAGAATTTTACTCAGAACTATATACTTCTACATCCCCACAAGATAACTCAAATATGGTAACTTTCTTGTATAATTTAGACATTCCAAACATAGATGCAGTTGCCAAAAACGATCTTGACGAACCCATACATTTGCAGGAGATAATTGATTCCATTCATAAAATGCAAAGCGGCATGTCTCCAGGGCCTGACGGCTATCCTGTTGAATTTTACAAGAAGTTTTCTTCTCAACTTGCTCCCATTCTGCTTGAAATGTTCAATCATTCCTTTAATCAGAACCGTTTACCACAGACCCTGACCGAGGCATCCATTTCACTTCTTTTAAAGCCAGGTAAGGACCCACATGATTGTGAGTCCTACTGACCTATATCCTTGCTAAATACAGATGTCAAGATTTTGGCTAAACTTATTGCATCAAGACTAGATAGTGTAATATCCCAAATCATCTCACCGGAACAAACTGGATTCATGAGAGTCCGTCAGTCCTTCACAAATATACGCAAACGCTTAAATGTTATACATTCTCCACGATCTCCAGCGTCCAGGGAGATGCCTGAGGTTGTTGTCTCCCTGGATGCTGAAAAAGCTTTTGATAGAGTTGAGTGGTGCTATTTATTTGCTGTGTTGGAGAAATTTGGTTTTGGCTCAAATTTTATATCCTGGATCCGCTTATTATATACCTCTCCTAAAGCATCTGTAATTACTAATAAGTTATCTTCCCAACTATTTTCTCTGTCAAGGGGCACACGTCAGGGATGTCCCCTCAGCCCTCTTTTATTTGCATTAGCTATTGAGCCGTTATCAATTAAGTTTAGGACAGCCCCCAACATCCTCGGAATTCGTAGGTTGGGAACTGAGCATCGCATCTCTTTATATGCAGATGATCTGCTTCTTTATATTTCGGATCCAGTGTCAAGCGTCCCTAATATTGTTAATATCCTTAATGACTTTGGGCTTTTCTCTGGTTGCAAATTAAATTTTACTAAAAGTGAATGTTTTCCCATCAATAATTTAGCCCTTCAGATATCAAATCAAATCAAGTTTATTTGTACAGCGCTTTTAACAATAAACATTGTCGCAAAGCAGCTTTACAGAATTTGAACGACTTAAAACATGAGCTAATTTTATCCCTAATCTATCCCCAATGAGCAAGCCTGTGGCGACGGTGGCAAGGAAAAACTCCCTCAGACGACATGAGGAAGAAACCTCGAGAGGAACCAGACTCAAAAGGGAACCCATCCTCATTTGGGCAACAACAGACAGCCTGACTATAATATTAACAGTTTTAACAGGTATAACCCTCAACTGTCCTCATGGGGCCGTCCTTCACAGGAGTGGGGCGATAAAACTCCGACCAGACACAGGGCACCAGGATGGATCAAGCAGGTCCGAGGGGCAGAAGAGGCCAGCATCTCAATCCCAGGATAAACATGTAACTCAGAGGGACAGATGGGGGGGGGGGGGAGAGAGAGAGAGAGAGAAAAAGATATCAGACTCTGCATTCCCTTTCCGTATGTCAAAGACTGGCTTTAAGTACTTGGGGATACAGATCACCCGTACTTTCTCTGATCTCTATGAAGAGAACTTCAAACCCCTTTTACTGAAGTTGGAATCAGATTTAAAGAGATGGTCTGGCCTTTATTTATCTCTTTCAGGGAGAGTTAATTGTATAAAAATGAACGTCTTACCTAGATTTTTGTATTTGTTTCAATGTCTCCCAGTATTTTTGTCCAAATCTTTCTTCCAGTCTTTGAATAAATTAATCTCTTCATTTTTGTGGGCAGGTAAAAATCCTAGAATCCGCAGAGAATTTTTGGAAAGGCCCAGAGACCAGGGTGGCCTAGCACTTCCCAATATGAGAAAATATTATTGGGCATCCAATATACAAAAAGTAATATATTGGTATCATGCTCCACAGCTGGATTGGTGCAAAACTGAGTCGAACTCGTGCATTTCTACCTCACTCTCTGCTTTAATTACAGCAGGATTACCATTCTCACCATCTAAATTCACATCAAGCCCTGGGGTAATTTCTACTCTTAGAATATGGGCACAATTCAGACAAAAATTCAAGCTAAAAGAATTCTCTACATATAGCCCTGTCTGTGACAATCACCTCTTCCCTGCTGCCAAACGGGATAGCACCTTCACACTCTGGCGTAGGAATGGTCAGGGGCGCAGATAGGATTTTTGAACTGGGGGGGACTGAGCTGTCAGCAAATGATTCCATTTTGTGTAAATGCATATATGTGTGTGTGTATGTATGTATGTATGTATGTATGTATGTATGTGTGTGTGTGTGTGTGTGTGTGTACTGAAGCTTCAATATACATTAGAATTGTGAGTTTTCTAACTGAATGAACATTGGTAAACAAAGGCCTACCTGGTCAACACTAGCCATACATGATCAAATTGTTATTTGTCTTTCAATTTGTTATTTGGCTTGTGCTGGTTTCCCTGTTTTAAAGTATTTCGAGCAGTGAAAACACAGAACACCCTCAGTACCCACACTAACATGTAGCCAGGGCACGGGCGATTGCTCTAAGACAACGAGGGAGGCTCAGCCTCCTCTAAAAATGCCCTTATAACTTTAATGTGTGCGTGAGTTTTTCCCCCTCGTGACAGCGCAATGCAGCGCAGTCTCAGTGCACTTCAATGGCATTTGGGAGCTCTGCGCTTTTCAATCTCAAAATGCAAGACGGTTATTGGACAAATACTGCGAAAACGCCCGCCCATGGACTCCCAGCCTCACAGTGGGAGGGACATGGCAGTTTCCGCGAGGAGACTGGTGATTGGTGAAAGCGGCCGGATATTTTCTTTGATTGACAGCTCGTTTCAACTATGGACCCTTTTCAGTCACGTGACCTTCGTAAACGCGACCGCCATTTTGGACATGTAGTGGACTTCGGCTCAAATCAGTTTGAATGCGAGGAAGGCGACAAACATAAAAGAAAAAGGAGCGAGATGCAGAAAACTGTATTTACTAGTTTACTGTAATTATGATCTGGCAGCTATTTACACCGGATCCAGTGTAAATAGCTGCCGGAGCCAACGTCCGGCCAGGCCGCGAGCGCGCGCGCGCCGGAACCTCGGACGTTGGCTCCGGCGGCTATTTACACTGGATCCGGTGTAAATAGCTGCCAGATCATAATTACAGTAAACTAGAATGGAATGTTAACAGCAATGTAATGCCTTTTCTGGCTAATTTTATTCGTCTTACCTCCAACAAAGTGGTCACTACACAAGCGTTGGTATGCCGCTATCCATCTTCTCCGTCGGTCAGCATCTACCAGGATCCAATAAAATAATAACCCTTGCCTTGTTTGTTGATGGTTACTACATCCAGGTGCACAACAATATAGTGGCATGATGGAAGTCTTGCTGAAAATAAACACTTTCTTTGCTGCTGTTCCTCAGTGCTGGCTGTGGTAAACTACTGGTAGTACATGTCCAAAATGGCGGCCGCGTTTGTCGTGACGTCACGTGAAAAGGGTCCATAGACAGGCAGCGGACAGTGTTGCCAGATTGGGGGTTTCCCGCTCAATTGAGCGGTTTTAAGTGCATATTGGCGGGTTTTGAACATATTTTGGGCTGGATAACGTCAGCAGTATCTGGCAACATCAGTTCAGTCCCATGCGGATTCGCAAGTGCTGTATTGTAAGAGATCAGCTTACATTTCGATTTCATTCATTACATACGGTTTCTACCAGCTTTTTTAGTTTGTATATCTTTTCATTGTAAATAAAGTGTAAATATAGTGTTGTCAAGTTTGCTATCTTAGTTCCAGAAACTTTGTTTATTTGAGTGACTGAACTTGAACTTGAGGGGGCTAGTCAGCTAGCAAGAAAGCTGCACACGGATGCCGAGCATTGCTGATTTAATTTTGGCGAAGCCATTTGGCAGTCTTCCTTTCGAGGAAAAAATTAAAATTAAAGAGCAGGGTAGACCAACGCCTCAAATTGACTTGGTGAAAAAGGTAGGGAATAATACTCGTTCCTTTCAGCTCTCCTGGTACGAGAAAGTGAATTGGCTAACAGCAAGTGACCCACATCAACAACAGTAAATAGGCTACTTTAGTAATATGTCATGGATGGACCAAAAATATAGAATCTATTTAAAATGTTTATGCTGAGTATATTATATTGGAATATATATTTCTCTGGATATGAATTAAACACAGCTACAATTTGGAAAACATTTTTAAACAAAAACACAGCCGAGAACATTTCACACTACAGACCTGGATTAAAAGTGAAGGGTTATCAAAATTGTCAATAAAACATTTCTCAGTCAAAATAAGTAAAATATAGGGAAAGTGTCATTGAATGAAATGTGTGGCCCCCAGCTCTATGTTTGGCTCCCCAAGGTCAGTGCTTGTGCCTATTCCAGAACACTCTGCTGTTACTGCTGAGGTTCCTGACAAAGAGCTGCTTTCAGTAATGATCAATTTTTAAACAACATGCCACAATTTTAAAATATAAAATGTTAAAATATACCCCTTCCCCCAACATGTATATTGGACAGTAGGCTAATGGGCCAAAAGAACCTGTTATTTCACAGTTTGTGATGCTGCCAACAATCAGCCAGATCAGAGGTAAGAGTATGGGCAAAATTGATGTGTTTTCTTTCAAAATCTGGAAATATCGTAACCGACCAGCCTCCCCTGTTTGAAAGACTACCAGCCGCCACTGAGCCAGGGATACTTCTCGTACCATGCTTTCTGGAACGTTAGTGTCCGCTCTTTGAGCACTTGTGTGACGGCCATGAGCTTTTGAGTAATGATTGTTTTTTTTTCTGTTTAGTGCATCTCCCCAATCTGTCTTGAAGCGCAGGTGTGTGCAAGGGGCGGGCCGCTTCTAATGGACTATGGCTTCCACCGGCACGCAGGCGGAGCCTCTCCTTCAAAACGAGTGTCACCCGTGACCGAGGGGGGCTTCTTTTTTTTTCTTCTCACCTGGACTCTACAGACAGACAGCACGTTCCACTCCACTCCTGCGTTTGCACGCACTGCTGGTGGCCTGCCGTCCCTCTTTACACTATTGACTTTAATCGCAATTCTTGTTGGAACTGAGATTTTGGGACTTTTAAAAAATAAATAATACGTTGGATTTTTCCTTGCAAACGTCGTGTCGTCTCCCCCATTCTTTTTGGTATTGTGGTGACTCCCCTAGGTCACAACAACTTGTCTTTGCATAACTTTTGGGTCAGGTTGATTTGGCTCTGTATAGGTCATTAATATCATGTCACCATCTCCCTCTGTGTCACCTCTTGTCCCTCTATGTTCTCTCCCTGCATCCTCTGTCTGTATTCTTTCTGTCTCGCCTTCCTCATGCTGTCTTTTTCTACTGTGGCTGCCCCCTGGCAGATCCTCTCTCCACTGACTAGGGCCTGCCTCACTGTCAGTAGGAATTGCCTGCAGGCCACGAGGGCAGTGTTAACTCAAATTACAAGATTTAAAATGTTAAAAGTTGCCCTTTTGCCCTGTGTTTGACTGGAGTCGGGTGCGGGACAGAGGGTGAAGCACCAGCTACTGTGGTTAATAATATTACATGACAATAAGACAATAATCAAAACAAACACAAAACTCCAGTCAGGATAACACCGATAACACAGAACCTGAATCATGACTGGGTGGAGTTACTGTTTCATTAGTGACCACTAGAGGGTGGCACATACTAAACATCACCACCAGGATCTTCACCCTGAAGGGACATCTCATCTCATTATCTCTAGCCGCTTTATCCTGTTCTACAGGGTCACAGGCAAGCTGGAGCCTATCCCAGCTGATGGTGGACTCATGAACATTAACATTAGCCAATGTGAGCAAGGCCTTCAGTTGCTTAGAAGGTACCCTGGGGTCCTTTGTGACCTCGCCGACTATTACACGCCTTGCTCTTGGAGTGATCTTTGTTGGTCGACCACTCCTGGGGAGGGTAACAATGGTCTTGCTGGGAGAAGGAGAGGACACAATAAGAGAGCTTTGACTGAACAGGAAATCAAACAGTGAAGGATTTGGGAGTGTATGAAAAACAGTTTTGTTTAACTGTGGTGTGGCCTGTTAGACCTGTCTGGGTGTTAGAAAACCCCATGTGTAGATCTGGAATCATTGAGGATTAAGCTCATGAATAAGAATGCAGATCTAATCAGTGAATATTATACTTATAAGATCTATCTATCTATCTATCTATCTATCTATCTATCTATCTATCTAGTGTGTGTGTGTCTGTGCGAGAGAGAGAGTAGTCAGATCATTACAGATGGATCAAAGGATTTGCAAACAGATGCAGCAGGTTCTGCAGTTGCTGTGCCCAGTCACCAGGTGGAAATGAGTAAGAGAACAACTGATAGTTTGAGTGTATAAACGGTGGAATTGTTTGCCATATTGTTGGCATTAGAATGGACTGAACAGGCAGACTGGAGAAATATATTAATATGTAGTGATTCTGTGTCAGCATTTACAAGCATTAACACAGGTTCAACCAGAAATGATCAAGATCTGTTGTATGAAACCTTGTTTACCAATTCAGGTTATGCAAGGGAAAATATTACGTTCATTTGGGTCCCAGCTCATTCAGGCATCCAGGGAAACGAGAAAGACAAACTCGCATAAGAAACAGTCAGTAAAGAAACTGTTGAAGTGAGCATCAAATGATCCGAATCAGAGGGAAAAGCAGAGTGTGGAGAAATAAATCAACAGTGGCAAGAGTTATGGGATCACAAAACAAAGTGGAGACACTTGCACTCAATCCAAAATAAAGTTGGTATGCTGAGAAGCAGGGCGTCGAACTGGAAAGAGATAATAATAATAATAATAATAAGTAGGATGAGGATTGGACACATCAAGCTTAACAGTACACTTAACATCATGGGAAAACATCCAGCGGGTCTCTGTGATCAGTGCCATGAAGCTGAGACAGCTGAGCATCATGCATCCTTACATCATGCAAGAAATTTACATCTGAGAGGGAAGAAATGAGGACAGAGCTACAGGAAATAGGACGGGTAGACAACAGTATTATTAAAGTATGGAGACACTGCTGAGGGAAGGAAATTGTTAAAAATATATAAATAAGAACAACTGGACTGGAAAACCAGCTTTAAAATGAAATGACAGAAAATATGGGAGGAAAACCTGTAGATAGCAGTAATGCAGCGCTGTGGACGCCGGCTGCTGTAACACCAAGAGGAAGAAGAAGAAATAAAGCATAAAACTCACCTAAACACACACGGAGAACCCAGAGCTAGAGACAATAGAATAGATTATTAAATAATTATAGAAATGACATCTTTAAACATTGTGTATCATTTCACAAACTGTTATTTACCATCTCATTATCTGTAGCCGCTTTATCCTGTTCTACAGGGTCGCAGGCGAGCTGGAGCCTATCCCAGCTGACTACAGGCGAAAGGCGGGGTTCACCCTGGACAAGTCGCCAGGTCATCACAGGGCTGACACATAGACACAGACAACCATTCACACTCACATTCACACCTACGCTCAATTTAGAGTCACCAGTTAACCTAACCTGCATGTCTTTGGACTGTGGGGGAAACCGGAGCACCCGGAGGAAACCCACGCGGACACGGGGAGAACATGCAAACTCCGCACAGAAAGGCCCTCGCCGGCCCCGGGGCTCGAACCCAGGACCTTCTTGCTGTGAGGCGACAGCGCTAACCACTACACCACCGTGCCACCGGGGACATCTGTAGAATTAATTCAAATGGATCAGACTATTAATCCTGTTCCAATCTCATTTCCTGTTTAATGATTATTGAGTGTATGTTCAGGAGACCCACAAAGCAACATTTCTATAAATATGTGTTTTTTTGGTGTGTGATGGCCGAACAAGACAGATATCATTCCTCATTGTGTTTATTAACACTGGAAGCCCAAAGCAAAAAGAACTCTAACGCAGAAGTGGCACACAGAGTCCAGAGAGGACTGGAACAGAACCCTTTCAGTTTTATAGGAATATTTAAAAATAAGAGAAATGAAGACACAGCGGTTGCAGGTTAAAGGTGTGTAGATTTGACTCCACACAGCTCATGATGAGATGTAACCGTGACCATGTGCAGCTGCTGTCCGCACATCTGATTCCACTCAACACATTTAGCTGTGTTTCTGTGGGTCGCAGACAGAGGGCGTGTTCAAACGAAAATCCCTGCCTCTCGTGTGCCTCGTAGCCAATCACAGTGGAGGAATCTGTGGCGTCATGTACGGTGGCCAGTCACATTTCAGGGGCGGCCTTTGTTTACCCGTGACCACGCCCCCACACTGTCCTCCCCATAGACATTATAAACATAGACGCCGCATTGAGCTGGTGGCCCGTTGCTGGAATACGTCAGAGTGTCCGCCATATTGGATGTGGCAAATCTTCCCCGTAAACCAATGCAAGTAAATGGACTGAACTTCATAAAGCCCCTTTCTACAATAATATTTAACTCCATGCCTTTTATTCACCCATTAAGACACACACGTATATATTTGGGAAACAAACAGGCATCAAAACAACATGTATAACTTTTAATGTGATGGTTATAAATAGTGTGCGAAATACCCTGTACACTGCAAACTAGCGACAGATCCGCGATAGATAGCTCAGGTAAGCTAATCAGTCAGCATACCGTAGCAAGCTACCAAAACCTGAGGCCACAATAACCAACCTACAAGACTGAATATGATAAATGATGGAAATAGTGGAAAAACTGGAAATAGTGAATGAAAATAAAAATGTACTGTTTTATTTATTGAGTCACCACACAGACCTGCTCTCGCTGAATAAAGTGAGCTGAATGAGCGCCAAACCGAGTTCGGCCAGGTTCTAACGTCATACCAAAACAAAATACATCACTGATTCCTTCACATTCAGAAAGGTTAAAAACATTCATCATACGTTCAAAAATGTTCATCATAGTGTGGCACTGTATTCTCTAATTCTCACTGCTTATAACTCTACACCCTCCCGGTGGAGATGAGCTGGGAAACTGAAGACTGAAGGAACAGCTCCCTCTCTGATCCTGACTGTCTGACCTGTTCTGTCCAAATCCTCCGTTCTGAAGTGTTCACTGCAGAGCATGGATGACGCAGTAGCAGAAAACCCTTCCTGTCGCACAGCTGTCTGCCACTGCTTTTTCATGGCTTTATTTTTGGGAAACCTACATAGTATGTGAAAAGTTAGCTAAGCAACTGACAACAATCAGCGTAGTTACGAAGGAAATACTTCGTTGTTTGGAGACAGGTTTCACCGAGCGGCTATTATGCGCGAGACTTCATATTAGCCACAAAGCCAGAAAAATCTGTTCGTAAAATTACGTTATAATGACCAAATACAATGAAAAGTATTTTTCCAGTCTCACCTGTGAAAGGTAATCCCATGTGATCTCGTTTGGACGGTAAACCTGTTGGTACAGTTAAACGCAGCACATGAATGAGGCATCTTTATTCTCGGCTACTGTCTAGACGCTATACCAGAGACGGTTGAAGAATCTCCACTTTGCCACATCCAATATGGCGGCGAGGATGACGTATGATTCTACGCAGAAGGCGGCGTCTATGTTTATATGTCTATGGTCCTCCCCACAGCGTAGAGCTGAAACCGAAAGTAAGAAGCAGTCCGGCATTTTGCTGTTAATGTGCAGTAAAACACTTCAGACGGTAAGATGGCGCTGACGGGGTGAAGCTGTTCCCGAACATTTGCTCAGTGTGCGGATTTATATTGTGGTAAGTGCTGACTGTAGTGGAATCCTCAGTGGCTGTTGTGTGTTTATTTCACTGACGGTATAAACTGACCGCTGAAATGTTGAACCAGGTGAAGAAGCTGTTCAGAGCTGCTGCAGTGCAGGCCCACTGACTCCGCCCACTGTAAGTCCACTTCCTTTTACAGTTCTGAAATCGATAGACTAAACGATTACACCTGGTCTGAGTTCAGTTTATTCACTAAACCAGGGGTGGCCAAACTTTTTTGCTTGAGGGCCACATAAAGAAAAATATGAGCCACCAAGGGCCGATAGAAATTAAAGTTGTCTTTTAGACTAGTTACAATGTTTTTTAGACTGTGCAAAGCATTGTATTTTTGTTGCAATAGTAGCCTACTTGATATGATGTGAATTATAGGCCTACTAAACACATAATGATGTCTGAGTACTTTATTAAGTTTACAGTACACACCTTTACTTATCCTTGGTTTCATTCAAATAAACATTTGAAAATCTCAGCATGTAACCTGAAATATGTAGAATGCAACAGATTATGAACATAAATGTCTGAGTGAACAACACAGAGGATCAAGGCAGTTTCAACACTTCTGAGAGAAAGTGGCTGTGTAAGCTAATGTAGTTTGGTATAAAATGTGAATGGCTTACATAAGAACATAGCCTAATAAAACAACCTACTTTGGTATGAAATCAATTTCAATTAGCCGAATAACTGACAATGTCACAAAGGTCTGCAAATGAATAAATAACACATTCACATGTAGCCCAAAAGGAAAAAGGCAGTACAGGCAGTCACATCAAGAAAACATGCCTGTGTATAGGCCTAATCTTAGTGCTTTAAGTAGCCTAACTGAAAATGGGTTACGACCAGTGACAAAGGTGCAATAAGACTGATGAAAACATTTGCAGGTAAAAAAAAATTGCAATGTCATTCAGTGGGAGCAGTGATGCTGAGTCTTGGACTGAAGAATAGCTGGCAGGTCAGGAGTAAGCCTTGATATTGCGATGCAAAGAATGTCGCAGAGATGTCTGTCGGTCAGCCAGCCTCGTTCTTAGTCAGCTTTTGTTCAGAGTCATAAGAGAAAATGTCTGCTCGCATATGTATGTAGACCCAAACAGACTAATCATTCTTGCGGCATGGCGCTTCATGAGAGGAAACCTGATCTTATCCAAATGCTGATAAAAGTCTGGTAGGGGGAGAAGCTGATGCCGACTTTTCAGTAAATTGTCGCACTGGATCTCAATAACTTCCATCTGCATACGCTCATCAACATCTATCATGTCAACCGAGAATAGTGTTGTGAATAGTTTCATGTCTTTCTCAATGACTGAAAAATCCTGAAAGCGCTTACAAAATTCTGTCAGAAGAGATGTGATCTCATCTCATCTCATTATCTCTAGCCACTTTATCCTGTTCTACAGGGTCGCAGGCAAGCTGGAGCCTATCCCAGCTGACTACGGGCGAAAGGCGGGGTACACCCTGGACAAGTCGCCAGGTCATCGCAGGGCTGACACATAGACACAGACAACCATTCATACTCACATTCACACCTACGCTCAATTTAGAGTCACCAGTTAACCTGCATGTCTTTGGACTGTGGGGGAAACCGGAGCACCCGGAGGAAACCCACGCGGACACGGGGAGAACATGCAAACTCCACACAGAAAGGCCCTCGCCGGCCCCGGGGCTCGAACCCAGGACCTTCTTGCTGTGAGGCGACAGCGCTAACCACTACACCACCGTGCCGCCCATGTGATCACCAATACATATTTATTTTTTTTGGGCAGAGATGATGGCATTCGGGAAAGCTGTCTTCAGCTCCAACATTGTGGGGAAGGGAACTACATTGAAGTCGCGTAGTTGCGCCTCTAAAAGTTTGAGCTTGACACAGAACGCTTTCAGGTGTGCATACAGGTGAGAGACAAGTTGATCTTTGCCTTGAAGGCTCTTGTTCAGTGCGTTAAGATGGCTGGTCAGATCTACCAAAAAAGCCAGGATCATCCAGTTCGTGAAGAGGCTTGCCTCTGTCTTTCAAAAACTGGCCAATTTCTGATCTCAGTGAGTAAAACCTATGCAGAACGGTGCCGCGACTGAGCCAGCACACATCTGAGTGGTAGATGACGTCTCCATATTCAGCTTCAACTTCAGACAAAAAAGTTTGGAACTGTCTGTGATTGAGTGCCTTTGCACGAATGAGATTGATTGTTTTAACCACCGTGTCCATCACATCATTTACCTGAACAGTCATAGCACAGAGTGCTTCCTGGTGGATAATGCAGTGCATTTTTACAGTCTCACCTCCGCTTTCACGAACTTTTCTGCACACCATAGAGGCCATCCCATTGCGTTCGCCAGTCATTGCTGGAGCCCCATCTGTGGTAACTCCACACAGCTTGTCCCAGGGCAGGTTAATGTAATTAATCGCAGCCGATATAGCCTCAAAAATGTCCCTACCTGTTGTGGTACCTTTTAGACTCCTAAGGTCAAGTAACTCCTCGGTAATGCCAAAGTTAATGTTGACGCCTTGTAAAAAAATCAGCAGCTGCGCTGTTGTCTGTAGCATCGGTACTCTCATCACACACAATTGAGTAAAACTCAAGTCCTCTTGCCTTGTCTGATACTTGCTGATTCAAGTTAGCTGAGAGGTCTTTGATTCGTCTGGCAACTGTTTGTCTGGACAAACTCACATTTCTGAAGTCCTGAATCTTCTCTGGACACATTATCCCGGCAACTTTAGTGAGGCAGTGTTTAACAAATTCACCATCCGAGAAAGGTTTTCCATGCTCAGCGATCAGTTGAGATACCTCATAGCTAGCTCTGGTGCTGTTTTCTTGAAGTTTGTTGGCACGAAAAAAATGCTGCTGTTGCGCTAACAGGCTAGCTGTCATCTGTTTGACTTGTCTCTCCCTCTCCAGGCCAGTGTGTGAAGTGTATGACTGATGTTTAGTTTCATAGTGTCTTCGAACATTATAGTCTTTCATCACTGCTACAGACTCCTTGCAAATCAAACAAACACATTTTCCCTTAATCTCTATGAAAAAAATATTCATTTTCCCAGCTAGTCTGAAATTTTCTACACTATTTTTCATCTTTTCACTTCCATCTTTTGTCAGTTACTGTGATAGCGCATATAATCGCTCATCTGAGTGCTTTGCTCGTCTCCAAGGCAACAACCAATAAAGTAAACAACAGTAACATGAGCGAACGTGAGTAACTCAACCAAAGAGTCTAGAGCGGAGCCAAATCTTGCTCAAAATTGCAGCGCCACCCAGTGTTGAAACTAAAAAGTGCAATGTACTCAGACTGACATTACAATGGGCCAAATTACAGTTTAATTTTTATAATTCATGGCGGGCCACATAAAAGAGAGCGACGGGCCGCAGTTGGCCTGCAGGCCGTAGTTTGGCCACCCCAACTGTAGAGTAAAGCAGTGTTTGTTTACCCTCTTTCTGCCTTTGCACAGGGGTTGGACTGTCTACAACGGTAATTATGGTAGGCTAGCCTGGGGACATCTTGATGAGGAAGTTTTTAATGAATGAGCTGAGAGCATGCTAAGCATGCTAACGAGTGCTTATGGTGCCAGGAATGTGGAAAAACTTGCACACTTGCCTCTTCAACAGATTTAGGTAAGTCAGATTGTACTAGTGCATCTCAAAAAATTAGAATACCATGAAAAAGTTCCTTTTTTCATAATTTAATTCAAAAAGGTAAACTTTCATATATTCTATATTCATTACATGTAAAGTGAAATATTTAAAGCCTTTTTTGTTTTAATTTTGATGATTATGGCTTATAGCTCATGAAAATCAGAAATCCAGTATCTCAAATTATTAGAATATTCCCTAAAATCAATCAAAAAAAGGATTTACAATACAGAAATGTCCAACTTCTGAAAAGTATATTCATTTATACACTCAATACTTGGTTGGGGCTCCTTTACCATGAATTACTGTATCACTGTGGTGTGGCATGGAGGTGATCAGTCTGTGGCACTGCTGAGGTGTTACTGAAGCCCAGGTTGCTTTGATAGTGGCCTTCAGCATATCTGTATTTTTGGGTCGGGTGTTTCTCATCTTCCTCTTGACAATACCCCATAGATTCTCTATGGGGTTCAGGTCAGGCAAGTTGGCTGGCCAGTCAAACACAGTAATATCAGGGTCAGCAAACCATTTGGTAGTAGTTTTGGCACTGTGGGTAGGTGCTAAGTCCTGCTGGAAAAGGAAATCAGCATCTCCAAAAAGCTCGTCAGCAGATGGAAGCATGAAGTGCTCTAAAATCTCCTGGTAGATGGCTGTGTTGACTTTGGACTTGATAAAATACAGTGGACCAACACCAGCAGATGACATGGCACCCCAAATCATCACAGACTGTGGAAACTTCACACTGGGCTTCAAACACCTTGGATTCTGTGCCTCTCCACTCTTCTTCCAGACTCTAGAACCGTGATTTCCAAATTAAATGCAAAATGACCGTGGCAGCGGGGGCATGGTCAAGCACCGATCTGTGACAGGAGGGCGAAGTCAGGGAAGGTAAGTGGCAGAATCACTACACCTGAGAGCAATTAACCTGTGTTTGTGTGTCTTCCCAGTGACCGCGCCCTATATAAGGAGGGAGAGCGAGAGCAGAGGAGCTCTTCCCCGCACCAGACGCCGAGTGTGTGTGTCTGTAGATTTCACAGTAATTATTAAACTGAAAAGTGTAGCAATAAAACGCCATATCAACCTGAACTCTGTCCTGCCGTCTTCTGTGCTCCACCCCCCACTGTAGCGGTTCTATATGAGTGGGTGGAGCACAGAAGATGGCAGGACAGAGTTCAGATTGATATGGTGTTTTATTGCTACACTTTTCAGTTTAATAATTACTGTGAAATCTACAGACACACACACTCGGCGTCTGGTGCGGGGAAGAGCTCCTCTGCTCTCGCTCTCCCTCCTTATATAGGGCGCGGTCACTGGGAAGACACACAAACACAGGTTAATTGCTCTCAGGTGTAGTGATTCTGCCACTTACCTTCCCTGACTCCGCCCTCCTGTCACAGATCGGTGCTTGACCACGCCCCCGCTGCCACATGTACTTTCATCTGAAAAGAGGACTTTGGACCACTGAGCAACAGTCCATTTCTTTCTCTCCTTAGCCCAGATAAGACACTTCTGACATTGTCTCTGGCTCAGGAGTAGCTTGATATTAGGAATGCGAAAGTTGTATCCCCTTTCTTGAAGATGTCTGTTCGTGATGGGTCTTGATACACTGACACCAGCCTCAGTCCACTCCTTGTGAAGCTCTCCCAAGTTCTTGAATCAACTTTTCTTGACAATCCTCTCAAGACTGCGGCCATCCCTGTTGCTTGTGCACCTTTTCCAGCCACCTTTTTCAGCAATGACCTTTTGTGGCTTACCCTCCTTGTGGAGGGCATCAGTGATCATCTTCTGAACAACAGTCAAGTCAGCAGTCTTCCCCATGATTGTGGTCGTGTGTACTGAACTAGACCGAGAGATACACTGTGTTCATACTGTTTTACTCAAACTCGAAATGAAATATTCTAATATTTTGAGATGTTTTTTTATGTTTTTGTACTGTATGCCATACTGATTAAAATTAAAATAGAAAAATGCTTGAAACTTTTTAGTTTATGTGTAATGAGTCTATAATATATAACATTTTCACTTTCTTAAATAACTGATGGAAAATATTGAACTTTTTCACAATATTCTAATTTTTTGAGATGCACTAGTATGCAGATCTGTTTGTAGGTTGTCTAGCGAGGTTACAGTCTGCAGAACGAGGCTGTCACGGCAGCACTACTTGTACCGGGGATATAAATATGAAAAGTTACCTCCCTCCATTCAGTCACATAGAAATACATCAGCTGTTCACTCTTCCCTCGCTGTTTATCAGTGACATCAGTATTATCTTTCCCCCTACACTTTTTTGTTAGAGAAAAGGAATTTCAATTTTTTTTGTATAAACCTTTTTAATGAAATAATCTCCAGCCAGGGGCAGCTTCAAGTTTTACTCGCTATGCGGAGCTTCTGTGTCTTGCACCCAAATGACGTTGGAGCATTGCCGGAAACGATCAGGGGGATTTTCCCGATTGGTTAAAGGTGTCATTCCATGACAAACCGTTTAATACTGGCTCTTTTTGAAATACCATAGGTCACTCCGAGTTGCATATGCATGCTGCATGTGAAAATGTTCTTCTACCCCCATTCCCTGTATCAGCCTATGAAAGAAAATAGCCGGAAAAACGAGCAAATCAGAAAAAGCCCTACGAACTTAAGTCACTTTGAAAATTAGTAGTCATAGCCTCGCCCATAACCCACTGGAGGGAGCGTCACAGTGCTGTTAGCCAATCAGAAGCAATGTGTTTACATGTCATGAATATTCATGAGTAAGAGCTGAAATCCTGTCGTTCTCTCCCCACCCACTCCTCCACCAAACTAGAACAGCCTGAAACAGGAGAACCACAGCATTTTTTTTCACCAAAACCGGCTCACAGGGCATTCATTCATACTAGAGACCACCGCACAATTAATGAAAAAACAATGCAATGAGACCTTTAAAATATTTTCAGTGGCGGCCTCCATGAAATCGTCCATGATGGGGAATTCTGCATAGAAAGTGACTTTTGGAGATGGATATCTTAGTTGTGTGAGCTCCTTATTTTCAATTATTCACATGAATAATTAGTTTATATCATACTCTATCTTCATAACTGTATTTTAACCATGGGCTTTCTTTTCCTTTAATACTCCCTCCATTCTTTGGGATATACACTGCTGATCCAGCATATCCTTTTTAATCTTTAGAACCATCTATAAATATACATGTATGATTAGAAAAATTAAATGGCAAATAATTTTGTACAGTATCCCTCACTAATTCCTTTGATTTCTTTCGTATTTCCTGATGAATATTTAAGTCTACATCTGGTAATGGGAATAATCAAGGTGGAGCTGGAGGTAGCGAGACTGTAGGGCTGTACTGTAGCTGATGTAAACCAATACTCTCTGCTTTAACATCACTTATCCATCCAAAACTTTGGAAATTGGATTCATGATGTTCCCAGCAATCTTTTAAAATACTTTTAGCAGGATGGTTGTCACAGTACCCCTGAAGATTGACCCAATATTCCATCATCAACTGTAACCTTCTGATCCTTAAAGGCGTTTCCCCCATTTCCACCTGCATTGATGACACTGGGGATGTTGTAAAAGACCCACTGCAGATCCTCAAGGCCTGAGCTTGTAGTACATCTAATGTTTCAATGTTTGATTCTGTTGCAGACATCGAGGCTAAACACCCATAATCAAACACACACCTCATAAGTGTTCAATATATGTTTTGTAGGGATGCTCTGCTTGCTCCCCAAGTTTGTCCTGTCAAACACCGGAAAATATTGAGTATCTTTTAACATTTATTTTTGACTCTATATTGCAGCTTCTAATCAGTAAGGCCCCACCATCTGCAAAGAGAGCTTTACCTATAGCTTGTTCACCTGTTCAGGTGTTGTTAATCATAATGTTAAATAATAATGGGCTACACACTCACTACCTTGTGGTGTTCCATTCTCTACTGGAAATACCTTGCAATATTCTGCACCTACTCTTACCTGTATCTCCCTATCAAATAAAAAATCCAGAATCCAATTATATGCCCTGGCACCTATTCCCAAAGATTCTAACTTCATGAATGAACCCTCTTTCCAAAGAATATCATTGGCTTTCTCTATATCAAAAAACACCCACGTGCAATGAACCGGTGCTACAGGTGCTCTAGCCCCTGCCCCTTTTCTGTTTGCTGTCCAAAGTGCCCTTTTCATAGGGACTGTTTTTTTTTTTTAATATTTGTAAAAGATAAATTAGCTCCAACATCAATATTCTCTACAATTTGACAATAATATATGAAATTATAGATTTATAAAATGGGCGGCACGGTGGTGTAGTGGTTAGCGCTGTCGCCTCACAGCAAGAAGGTCCTGGGTTCGATCCCCGGGGCCGGCGAGGGCCTTTCTGTGTGGAGTTTGCATGTTCTCCCCGTGTCCGCGTGGGTTTCCTCCGGGTGCTCCGGTTTCCCCCACAGTCCAAAGACATGCAGGTTAGGTTAACTGGTGACTCTAAATTGACCGTAGGTGTGAATGTGAGTGTGAATAGTTGTCTGTGTCTATGTGTCAGCCCTGTGATGACCTGGCGACTTGTCCAGGGTGTACCCCGCCTTTCGCCCGTAGTCAGCTGGGATAGGCTCCAGCTTGCCTGCGACCCTGTAGAAGGATAAAGTGGCTAGAGATAATGAGATGAGATTTATAAAATAACGTTTTTCTATGTAAATGCGGGCATCAATCCGTGACGTCATGCATTCAGTGCGCCTCCGTGCAGAAAGCGCGTGCAGGCGGTTGGCAGTGGGAGACAGTGCGAGGAACGGCATGGTGGGTCACACTGAAAGTCTCCTTTCATTTCTTATCTGAACATGCAATATTGTGCAGCTTAGAACACAACAGTAAATGCGTAGGGCTGTTTATCATTTAATGAAGCCGCCTAGGCTATATTTAAACCGTTTGCTCCATCCATTTCATTAACGTGGCAGATTCGGAAACTTTAGTTTGAACGACGGCGTTAATAACATATTCTAGCAGCTTCGAAAACTTAAGGCTGAATGACGACGTCCACAACATATTCTATCAAGACTATTATGTTATAGTAGCTTAGGTTATTTGAGTTAAAACATAGAGAAACGTTTTCTAAATAAGTGAAAGCCTGCATTATGCAAAGATGCCAAGGAAAGAGAGGATAAAGAAGCAGAAAGAGAAGGAGCTGCGGGAGGCAGCAAAAAGCAGTGGATCTCTGTCCAGTTGGGTCAGAAAGAAAACTACAGGTCAGAATAATCTTCACTTAGTGAAGATATCCATATTGAATACAGTGTTGTCATAGACATTTTCAAGAACATGGCAAACCGAAGACTGCTGCTTTGAAGAATACTGCAGTATTTAGATGGATATCACTCACACACACACACACACACACACACACACACACACACACACACACACACACACAGAATGTTCAGTTGCAATTGAAATTTAGTTTTGAATAAAGTTAACTTGTATGAAAAATTTGTTCCAAGTGCCCTTTTTTGAATGTTGAGCCCCTGCCCCTCCAAAGGTCTTTGCACGGCCCTGTCAGAAAATACCGCTACTACTACTACTACTACTGTTAGTCTGTGCTTTTTTAATATCAGACTCTAAACATCATACTGAGTCCATTGTATTACGGCCCTTACGGAATCCACTCTGATGTGGAGAAAAGAGACCACTGATTTCAAGAAAGTGAATTAATCTTACCGTGATTATTCATTCCATGGTTTTGCTTAATTGTGATGTTAATGCAGTTGGTCTAGAACTAGAAGGGTCCGATGGGTCTTTCCCTGTTTTTAGTACAGCAGTGTTTTCCCCAGAAAAAAAATTAAAGCCGTAAATTCTGGCATGATTATACACAGACAATTGAGTGCCAATGGTGTGAAAGCAAGCGCCAAAGGTGTGAAGTGAAACTAGGGGGGTCTGGGGGCATGCTCCCCCGGAAAATTTATTGAAAATCGATGCTCTCAGGTGTATTTTCAGGGTCTCTGAGAGGTTTTAGATACATGATTATAGGATAGATTTTACCAGTGTTTCAATGATTTCTGACCTAAATAGTATTAATGTAAACACATTTGAAATTTCACCTTAAAGTTCAACATGCAGGTTAAACTGTTTTGTTATAGATTACTGAGGTCTATGATCGACTGAAAATCTACGGGGATTCCTTAATTACCTATGGTCAAGTCGTGTTGTAACAAAAACGTGCATGAAGATATGAACAGTGGTTTGCTCCATCTTATGCAATCCAATGAAGAGAATCGATCATCATGACCTCCTGTTGATCACAAAGGGATCTGAACCGAAGACCTGCCACCTTAAAATAAGTTGCTGTATTACTATAACTGTAATGATTTAGAATGTTTCTGATGCAATTACCGTAATATATGTAGAACTAAGATGCACTGAAAAGAAAAGTCAGGCAACTGCATATTATAAATTTTGGCACTTTATTAAATGGACTAGATTAAGATTAAAACATATTTAAAGGAAAAGAAAATTAATCTTTCTGCAAACTTAAACTGTAGAAATTATGTACTTTTAAACACATTTCATGAAGAGAATTTGTTTATAAGTGTCAAATGCAGCATAATTGCGAATAATAATGATAAGCGTATTTGGCAGTGTGATGTCACTGTGAGCCTTTAACAAAAGAATAATCCGGAGCTGCCTTTTGTTAAATGGATCCCAGTGACATCACACTGCCAAAAATGCTTCTGATTATTATTTTAAATTATGCTGTATTTGACACATTTGGACAACTTCATTTGGTGAGAGTGTTTATAAGTACAGAATCTTTCTGCAAACCCAAACTAATTAATTAAGTTTTCTCCTCCTTTAAAGCAGATTAATTCTCCTTGGCTTTTGCTTGGCCCAATGTTGGGCAGCCCTCTCATAGTCCATCTCGCTGTCCTCCATGCTGATGTGGATTAATTTGCCAAGCGAGTCTTCTCCTCACTTATTAAAATCAGTCGGCTTTGTCCGTCTGGTGGGGGACAACATCGGCAGCCAATGAGATCGCTTATAATGAATCGGAAAATTCTGGGATGTCTGACGTTTTCTTTTGATGTTTTTATTGGACGGTTTGAACACGTGATCTTGACGTAGCCAGCAGATTAGTTTGTTTACATCATACCACGCAGACATATTACTTTGACAGAATCAACACAAACATTGGGGGGAAAAAAGAGCGCTTGTTTAACACAAATATCAATCAGTATGTAAATGGATCTGTTATTTGCTTTCCTATGTATCTAGTTACTTGTGGGTAGGAAATTTAACGTATCGGTATAAATCTAATCGTATTGGATTTTAACTAAAGCAACTAATGGCCCTTTTCCACTACCCTTTTTCAGCTCACTTCAGCTCGCTTCAGCTCACTTCAGCCCAACACGGCTCGCGTTTCGACTACCAAAAACCAGCACGACTCGGCTCGCTTCAGCTCACTTCAGCCCAACACGGCTTGTGTTTCGACTACCTCAGAGCAGCATGACTCAGCTCGCTTCAGCCCTGCTTAGCACCCAAAACTCGCACGGTTTTGCAGTGGGGCTGAAGCGAGCCAAACCGAGCCGAGTGGGGCTAGGGGCGTGAGCAGACACTCTCCTGTGCACTGATTGGTGAGGAGGAGTGTCCTCACACGCCCACACACGCCCCGCGAGCACGCTGGGATCTGTAAACACCGTAAACCTGGAAGAAGGAGAATTACGAGAACTTCTGAAGCCTTATGCGCCTCGCCTCATCTATACGCTCTTGCCAGTATCTGTTGGCGTTGTCGGTGACAACAAGCCACAGCACCAAGACCAGCAACACTAACGACTCCATGTTTATTGTTTACTGTCCGGGTCGTGAGACTACCGCTTAAAAGGTCACTGATGTCACTGTTTGCGCCGCCTAACGACATCACGTGACGCCCACCCACTTTCGCTAACTCCACCCAATGTGTCCACCCACTTCCAGCCAGCACGGTTCAGCGCGGTTGTAGTTGAAATGCAACTCCAACAGCCCCACTCAGCTCGACTCAGCCCAACTCAGCACGGCACGGCTCAGCCCGACTCAGCCGTGTTGGTAGTGGAAAAGCACTATAAGCGTATCGGCAGGCAGAGCAAGCGTATCGGGCCCGATACGCTAAAACGCTTTGGGGAAAACCATGCACAGGCACTATTATTGCATGTTTCTATACTGATGGAAGTTGACCAGAATCCCAGATCTCCATTGTTTAATACTGGTAACTCATATTTCCCTCGAATCCCTCCCATTCTCCTTATCATGCCCCATACTTCTGATAGTTGCACAGTCCTTCCGATACTATTGCAGTTTTCTCTCCAAAAGGTTCATTTTTGTATCCTGATCATTTTCCTTACAGCTGCCTGTGACCTTTTATAATCTATCAGTGTGTCTTGAGAATGGGATTTTTAAAATAAGTTTAAATTATTTATTCCTTGGTTTTAGCACTTTATTACATTCATTGTTCCACTATGGTACACTCTTATTGCTTCTGATTCCTGTACTTTTAGGTATTGTTTCCTCAGCAGAACTTATTTCATTTACTAATGTATTGTTATATTAATTTATATCCATTTATTTTACTTTTTCCAGTTTGAGACATCTTATTGTACTGATCATTTGAAAACCTTCCCTGTTTGCATTCTCCATTTTCCACCTGGGAATTCTTTTCATACTTTCACAGCACATCTCTGTTCCAACTTTAGTTAGCACTGGATAATGATCACTTCCTGCTGTAGTTTGTTTAAACACACTCCATGGACTCATTCCTGCTATTGTATGTGATATAAATGTCAGGTCAAGCACTGATTCTGTATTGTTTAAACTATTATATCATGTACCTTCCCCATTATTAATACACAGTAAACAGTGACTATCAGTAAACTCTTCTATAACAGAGCCATTGGCATCTGTGTTGTTACTTCCCCATAGTGAGTTATGGGAATTGAAATCCCCACACCATATTACATCATTTTGTAGTGGTCCCACAATATTTTCTAAAATACTCTAATTTAACTTCCCACATGGGTTATAATAATTAAGTCATCAAGTTTATCTGTATAGCGCTTTTAACAATAAACATTGTCGCAAAGCAGCTTTACAGAATTTGAATGATTAAAACATGAGCTAATTTTATCCCTAATCTATCCCCAGTGATGAAGCCTGTGGCGATGGTGACAAGGAAAAACTCCCTCAGATGACATGAGGAAGAAACCTCGAGAGGAACCAGACTCAAAAGGGAACCCATCCTCATTTGGGCAACAACAGACAGCATGACTATAACATTAACAGTTTTAACATGAAGTCAGTTCCGTTGATGTTATAAACTCTTCATTGATGGAAACTTGAGTGCAAAACTGTTCATGACAACTGCAGTCCTAAAGTTAGCAAGTCAACTGTAGTCCTCAGCCATAAAAGCATTACTGTAAGAGTCCAGAGCGTCCTCCAGGTGTGACTTTCAACTGTCCACATGGGGCCGTCCTCCACAGGAGCGATGTGATGAGACTCCAACCAGACACAGGGCACCAGGATGGATCAGGCAGGTCCGAGGAGCAGAAGAGGTTCAGCATCTCGATCCCAGGACCAACATGTAACTCAGAGGGACAGATTTTTTTTTGGGGGGGGGAAGAGAAGAGAGAGAGAAAAAACACAGGTTGTTAGGTATGCCCAATGTCACCTGAATAATTATTGCCCACTCATATGCAGATGATACCCAGTTGTATCTGGCGTTCAAGCCTGGCGATGACACTGATGAACAAACAGCTATAGCTTCAATGGAAGCATGTATTTTGGATATACATAAATGGATGTTGTCTGATAAACTCAAATTGAATACTGATAAAACAGAATTCTTGCTGATTGGTACTCAACCTCAGTTGGAGAAAGTTACTGTCACGAATCTGTGTATTGGAGAATCTATAATTGACCACTCATCTTCTGCTGTAAAGAACTTGAAAGTCTGGTTTGACTCCCACTTGAACATGCATGAACATATCAAAAAAACGTTGTTCATCGTTTTACCACCTCTACAATATTCGTAGAATTAGAAAGTATTTATCTCGTAATGCAACAGAATCATTAGTTCATGCTTTTATTACAACTAAATTAGATTATTGCAATAGCTTATTATATGGCCTTCCTGATGTACTAAATTGCAGAGAGTACAAAATCCTGCAGCCAGGCTTGTTGTTGGACTTCCTCGTTTTTGCCATATTAGACTTGTATACTCTGTGCAATACTTTATATGAGCAATACCTCACTCCATAATGTGTAACACAACACATACACCTCAGACTGTGCACCTTACCCCCCTTTTTTTTCTCCCCCTTCCTCTCTCTCTCTCTCCACGCTGTTTGCACTGTTATTGGAGATGCTTTAATCTCATTGTACATGTGTATAGTGACAATAAAGGCATTCTATTCTATTCTATTATTTGATCTACACTGGGTGCCAATTAGGTATTGTATTCATTTTAAGATCTTATTGTTAACTTTTAAATGTTTACATGGTCTGGCACCACAATGTCTATCTGAATTAGTCTCTGTTTCTAAGGCTCCTAGATATAATCTACGTAATCACAAGGGTACTTTGTTAGTTCCAACCAGTGTAAAGTGTAAAGTAACATTGGGTGATTGGGCTTTTCAGTCTGCTGCCCCTAAGCTTTGGAATGCACTTCCTATGGAAATTAGAAATGAACAATCTTTAGCTAAGTTTAAATCGTATATTAAGACTTATCTTTTTGAATTAGCTTATGAACATGATTAGGATTTTTTTTATATGGATACATATTTACAAGTTTTTATCTAGTTTTTATCCATTTTTGTATGTCTAATTGTTATGGTGAAATTTGATTCGTATTGTTTGTTTTGTTAATCTTAGTCGCATGTGAGCATATCCACATGAAATATGCACATTATAAATATTAAATTATTATAAATTATTATTATAATTAGGAACAGTATACATATTGCATTGAATACAAGCAGGGACTCCGGCAAAACTAACTATGACCGCATAACTAAAAGTGGAGAGCCAGAAGGTAACACAGGCATGAGGGGCCCCGGGACATAAAGCAGCAGCCACTACACCGTCAACAAACTCGAGTGAGCAAGCGAGTGGGGACTGACAGCATCCATACATCCCAGTTTACCAAAACACTCTGTCTGAGGACCCTCCAGATCTACACCTTTACCTCATAAACACCATTAACAAAAGGCTTGATGAAACAGATATGTTTTCAGCCGAGATTTAAACACTGAGACTGTGTCTGATTCCCGAACACTACTTGGAAGGCTGTTCCATAACTGTGGGGCTTTGTAAGAAAAGGCTCCGCCCCCTGATGTAGCCTTCACTATACGAGGTACCAGCAGATAGCCTGCACCTTTTGATCTAAGTAGGCGTGGCGGGTCATAGAGGAGCAGAAGTTCACTCAGGTACTGTGGTGCGAGACCATTCAGTGCTTTAAAGGTCAATAGTAGTATTTTATAATCAATACGAAATTTGATTGGGAGCCAATGCAGTGTGGATAAGACAGGCGTGATGTGGTCATATTTTCTAGTTCTAGTAAGGACTCTTGCTGTTGCATTTTGAACTAACTGGAGTTTGTTTATGCACTTATTGGAACATCCAGACAGTAAGGCATTACAATAATCCAACCTGGAGGGAACGAAAGCATGGACTAGTTTTTCTGCTCCGTGTAGTAACATTAAATTTCTTATCTTAGCAATATTTCTGAGATGAAAGAAAGCTATCCGGGTAATGTTCTCAATGTGAGTTTCGAATGAAAGACTGGGGTCAATAATCACTCCGAGGTCTTTTACTGCTGCACGTGAAGAAACAGAAAGGCCATCCAGAGTTACTGTGGAATCAGAAAACTTACTTCTAGCTGCATGTGGTCCGAGTACAAGTACTTCAGTCTCGTCAGAGTTAAGCAGAAGGAAGTTAATAAGCATCCAGTGTCTAATGTCCTTCACACATTCCTCAATTCTATTAAACTGGTGTCTCTCATCAGGTTTTGCAGAAACATACAACTGTGTGTCATCAGCATAACAGTGGAAGCTAATACAATGTTTATGAATAATATCACCCAGAGGGAACATATATAGAGAAAAAAGCAGTGGACCCAAGACAGAACCTTGTGGAACACCAAACTTTACCTCAGTATGTCTAGAAAAATCACCATTTACATCAACATACTGATAACGATCAGTTAAATAAGACCTGAGCCAGGAGAGGGCCATTCCCTTAACTCCCACAACATTTTCTAGTCTATCCAGAAGAATGGAATGATCAATGGTATCAAATGCTGCACTAAGGTCACGCAACACAAGCAGCGAGACACAGCCCTGATCAGACGCCAACAGTAGGTCGTTTACTACTTTAACCAGAGCTGTCTCTGTGCTATGATGAGGTCTAAATCCTGACTGATACATTTCATGGATGTTATTCCTATGTAAATATGAGCATAACTGCTGTGCCACAGCTTTTTCAAGGATCTTGGAGATAAAGGGGAGGTTTGATATTGGCCGATAATTGGACAGCTGACAGGGATCAAGGTCAGGTTTTTTAATCAGGGGTTTGATAACTGCTAGTTTAAAGGATTTGGGTACATAGCCAATCGTAAGAGAAGAATTTATTATTTTTAGAAGCGGTTCAATTACTTCAGGTATTATCTGTTTGAATAGATGTGTCGGTAAGGGATCTAGTACACAAGTTGAGGCTTTTGATGCCGAGATTAATGAAAGTAATTCAGTTTCTCTAAGGAGAGTAAAACATTCTAATTGCTGATCTGATACAGTTATATTGTTAACTACAGGGTCACTTACATTGTCTAACCTTAAATTAGTAGTTTGAATTTTTTGTCGGATATTCTCAATTTTGTCATTAAAAAAATTCATGAAGTCGTTGCTACTACATACTACTATCAGTTCATTAAAAACACCACTAGATGTTATATGCATACAGGAAACATGGCTCAAATCAGGTTTAAACTTTAATATTATAGGATCTCATGGCATACACAAAGATAGGGTCAATGGAAATGGTAGAGGATGTGCAACATTTATCAGACAAGGAATGAAATACAGACAGCTAATGACAGTACAAAAGTTAGAAATAGTAGTGATTGAAGTATGGACTAGAGAAGGAAGTATGAAAATTATAAACTTCTATAACCCATGTAAACAGTTAGAGAAAGGAAAATTAGAATCAATTTTGGAGCATTGGAGAGGGAAAGTAGTCTCATCTCATTATCTGTAGCCGCTTTATCCTGTTCTACAGGGTTGCGGGCTGGAGCCTATCCCAGCTGACTACGGGCGAAAGGCGGGGTACACCCTGGACAAGTCGCCAGGTCATCACAGGGCTGACACATAGACACAGACAACCATTCACACTCACATTCACACCTACGCTCAATTTAGAGTCACCAGTTAACCTAACCTGCATGTCTTTGGACTGTGGGGGAAACCGGAGCACCCGGAGGAAACCCACGCGGACACGGGGAGAACATGCAAACTCCGCACAGAAAGGCCCTCGCTGGCCACGGGGCTCGAACCCGGACCTTCTTGCTGTGAGGTGACAGCGCTAACCACTACACCACCGTGCCGCCCCGGAAAGTAGTCTGGTGTGGAAATTTTGATGCACACAGCACAATATGGGGGAACCAAGAAGACCCAAATGGAGACATAATAGAAGAAATAATGGATGAAAAGGAATTGATGTATTTAAATGATGGTTCAAGCACAAGGGTGAATGTGGTGAGAGGAACAGAATCAGCAGTCGATATCACACTGGTTTCACAATTGCTGGCTGGAAAAAGCAGATGGAAGGTACTGAAGACGATATAGATCTCTGTATGCAAAAACAACCAGACACAAGAACAGTTTCTTCCCTCAGGCTGTCTCTGTGACGAACAGCTAAAATACAGATTCATATATCAGTAATATCACTTGCAAAATATCTGCACACTCATACTGTCATTCTGTGCTCACTGTTGCTTATATTATATTTATACTAGTGCTGTCAAGCGATTAAAATATTTAATCGCGATTAATGTCGCGACTGTCATAGTTAACTCGCGATTAATCGCAATTTAATCGCACATTTTTGTCACATGAAAAACCATTGTAATTCTCTTATCAGCATAAAAACATGAATGGGCTTGCTTTGTATTGCAAAGCATAACGCGTCTTGACACAGCCACTGCAAAGTGAAACCTAAGCCGAGCACCGGGGCTAGCAAAAGAACCATGAGTGAAGAGATCTACTGCTTGAGTTAGTCTACAACTCAGAGAGACAGGTTACACAGTGACGGTAGGCTTGACATGCTTGATTATAATATAAAGTACACTATTATATTAACTTTAAGTTGTTCGTTGATAAATATTGCATTGAATCTGATCTTTACTGTTTCAGCTCACTTAACACATTTTGTACTTTTACACTTTCTGCCTGTTGATGCGTCACGCTGTCCAATCAGAGGCAGCCAAATTTGCATATTACAGGAAGGATTTCTGGGATAGCATTGAGTTTACAGTTCAGAGGGATCTGGCTTCTTTAGATGCTGTCTTCTTAAAACTGAATAAATATTTAAAAAGAGCCAAATGAGCCAGTCTTTTGAACGGCTCTTTTCAAAGAACGGATCACAAAGATGTGGATCCCATCAAAGAGCCATAAATCCCATCTCTACTAGCGCGCCCTGCCCGCGCTGGTTCTTTGGGGGGAGGGCAGAGGACTCTGGCTGTGCGGGGCGTGGCATTACAGTCTAGCTGCTATCGGTTTTCTAAGCAAAGTCTCTGTTCCAAGTTCCTGGCAGTTTCAAAAGCTTATGAAAAACCTACATCATGTCACAGAGCGTTAATCTCGTGATAAAAAAATTATCGCTGTTAAAATTGAGTCAAGTTAACGCGTTAATAACGCGACATTTTTGACAGCACTAATTTATACTTATTTAAATTTACTATTTCATCTTTGCACTATGCACCATATTGCACCAAAAGGGAAATCCTTTCTGTGATGAACAGCTAAAATCCAGATTCATATATCAGTAATATCACTTGTAAAATATCTGAACACTCATACCGTCATTCTGTGCTCACTGTATACTTTATATTTATTTAACTATTCCATACTTGACTTACCAGGATTACTTTGTACTATGCACCTATTTTTGTTGTTGTTGTTTGCTTGTTTGTTTGTTTTGTATATACGCTTTTTTTATCTGTTTTGTACTATGAGAGCTAAGTGAACCGGAGTCAAATTCCTCGTGTGTGTCCACATACCTGGCAATAAAGTGTTTCTGATTCTGATTTCTGAAAGGAAGTACTCTAGGAAGTGATCATTACCCAATATCTGTTAATATAGGAATAGAATATGATATAAAATGGGATGAAAGAGAAGGAAGATAGAAATTTGAGGAAGCTGATTGGAGAAAGTTTGAAGGGTTATGTGAGGAGAAATTGAATGTTGTAAATATAAATCAACCAGTTAATGACTTAAATTCTGAAATCAGTGGAATTATAATCGGAGCAGCAAAAGAGTCTATCCCAAAAAGAAGTGGTAATAGAAAGGAAAAGTTAGTTCCATGGTGGACACAAGAATGCACAAAGGCAATACAAAGTCGAAATAAGGCTTTCAAAGTTTTGGAAAAAAAAACCACTGAGTTTTCAAAATTTGATTGACTACAAGAGAAAGCAGGCAGTCATGAGGAGTATAATAAAGTGGACGAAAAGAAAGTATTGGAGTAAATATTGTTAGATAGAGTATGGGGTATGATTAAAAGAATGTCTGGGAATAGGAAAGAGTATGGGTATCCGATAATGAAAGATGGTAGAGGTATAATCATAGACAATAAGAACAGAGCAGAAATATTAGCAAGGACTTTTGTTAAAGTACATTCAGAGGTCCTTGAAAGTTTGTGAACCCTTTAGAATTTTCTATATTTCTGCATAAATATGACCTAAAATATCAGATTTTCACACAAGTCCTAAAAGTAGATAAAGACAACCCAGTTAAACAAATGAGACAAAAATATTATACTTGGTCATTTATTTATTGAGGAAAATGATCCAATATTACATATCTGTGAGTGGCAAAAGTATGTGAACCTCTAGGATTAGCAGTTAATTTGAAGGTGAAATTAGAGTCAGGTGTTTTCAATCAATGGGACGACAATCAGGTGTGAGTGGGCACCCTGTTTTATTTAAAGAACAGGGATCTATCAAAGTCTGACCTTCACAACACATGTTTGTGGAAGTGTATCATGGCACGAACAAAGGAGATTTCTGAGGACCTCAGAAAACGTGTTGATGCTCATCAGGCTGGAAAAGGTTACAAAACCATCTCTAAAGAGTTTGGACTCCACCAATCCACAGTCAGACAGATTGTGTACAAATGGAGGAAATTCAAGACCATTGTTACCCTCCCCAGGAGTGGTCGACCAACAAAGATCACTCCAAGAGCAAGGCGTGTAATAGTCGGCGCGGTCACAAAGGAACCCAAGGTAACTTCTAAACAACTGAAGGCCTCTCTCACATTGGCTAATGTTAATGTTCATGAGTCCACCATCAGGAGAGCACTGAACAACAATGGTGTGCATGGCAGGGTTGCAAGGAGAAAGCCACTGCTCTCCAAAAAGAACATTGCTGCTTGTCTGCAGTTTGCTAAAGATCATGTGAACAAGCCAGAAGGCTATTGGAAAAATGTTTTGTGGACAGATGAGACCGAAATAGAACTTTTTGGTTTAAATGAGAAGCGTTATGTTTGGAGAAAGGACAACACTGCATTCCAGCATAAGAACCTTATCCCATCTGTGAAACATGGTGGTGGTAGTATCATGGTTTGGGCCTGTTTTGCTGCATCTGGGCCAGGACGGCTTGCCATCATTGATGGAACAATGAATTCTAAATTATACCAGCGAATTCTAAAGGAAAATGTCAGGACATCTGTCCATGAACTGAATCTCAAGAGAAGGTGGGTCATGCAGCAAGACAACGACCCTAAGCACACAAGTCGTTCTACCAAAGAATGGTTAAAGAAGAATAAAGTTAATGTTTTGGAATGGCCAAGTCAAAGTCCTGACCTTAATCCAGTGGAAATGTTGTGGAAGGACCTGAAGCGAGCAGTTCATGTGAGGAAACCCACCAACATCCCAGAGTTGAAGCTGTTCTGTACGGAGGAATGGGCTAAAATTCCTCCAAGCTGGTGTGCAGGACTGATCAACAGTTACCGCAAACGTTTAGTTGCAGTTATTGCTGCACAAGGGGGTCACACCAGATACTGAAAGCAAAGGTTCACATACTTTTGCCACTCACAGATATGTAATATTGGATCATTTTCCTCAGTAAATAAATCTCATCTCATTATCTCTAGCCGCTTTATCCTGTTCTACAGGGTCGCAGGCGAGCTGGATCCTATCCCAGCTGACTACGGGTGAAAGGCGGGGTACACCCTGGACAAGTTGTCAGGTCATCACAGGGCTGACACATAGACACAGACAACCATTCACACTCACATTCACACCTACGCTCAATTTAGAGTCACCAGTTAACCTAACCTGCATGTCTTTGGACTGTGGGGGAAACTGGAGCACCCGGAGGAAACCCACGCGGACACGGGGAGAACATGCAAACTCCACACACAAAGGCCCTCGCCAGCCACGGGGCTCGAACCCAGGACCTTCTTGCTGTGAGGCGACAGCGCTAACCACTACACCACTGTGCCGCCCTTCAATAAATAAATGGCGAAGTATAATATTTTTGTCTCATTTGTTTAACTGGGTTCTCTTCATCTACTTTTAGGACTTGTGTGAAAATCTGATGATGTTTTAGGTCATATTTATGCAGAAATATAGAAAATTCTAAAGGGTTCACAAACTTTCAAGCACCACTGTATATCAAGGTGGGGGTGGGGTTGTTCTGTCTCATGTATAAACATGGTGGGATGGTGGAATAAAATGGAGTTTTGATTATCACCTTGATTATTTTCCTGTAACAACTTATTCCCAAATTTTATTCCTCTTTTACCACATTACTTTAACAACAATTCTGCTTTATTCAAGAATGGTACATTATAATTCTTATCCATAATTACAATTAATGTTGTGGAACATTTACGAATCAAGTTAGTTCCTGTGGTCACTGATGTTTTCGCAGATATAAACACTGCTATAAACATATAACCTCTCCTTGAAGTTAATTAAAAAAAAGAAAAAACTCACAGCTTCATGTTACTGAGAAACTGTAAAGAAGTATAAACTCCTCTGTCCTGAAGATGGAGGAAAGCTTAGTTCCAGCTTAACCTCTGACTGTTACAAAGTGCTGACACTGGAGACTCCTTCCAGAAATGATACACACAGACACACGCCTCCTTCACGCAGACACACGCCTTCTTCACGCAGACACACGCCTCCTTCACGCAGACACGCAGTGTCTACGCAAGTGCTACGCACTTCCTGGTTCCTGAGTTGTTTGCACCGAGTCGTTTTTTCCCGCGAGTGTTGGCGTCAATTTACTAATCTTTTTTAACTTTTTTCTACAAATAATTTTCCAGTATCCTCTTCATTTTTATTGTACTGTCGCTTTCCTTTTTGTACTTTCCACTTTCCTTTTTCCGTCTTTTTTTTCTTTCTCTTTTTTTTCTTTCTCACCAAGACCGGAAGCTTTTCTTTTTCTTTTTTTTCTCTCTCCTCCTCTGTAAAGACCACAAGTGGAGGCCATCTACATCGGATCTGCTTTAATATAAACAGATCTTCGATTAAGGTACGTGAATCTTTTCATCATGGCACACCGCCTGTTCAGTGTGCTGAGTGCAGGATGTTTAGTCATTCTTCCTCCGTCACTAGCGATAGCTTTATTAGCTTTACTTGTGATAAGTGCAGATTAGTTAGCTCTCTGACGGAGAAGATTTCAGTGCTAGAAGCGCGTGTCCAGGCTTTAGAGCAGGTTAGTGAGCGTGAGAACAGTGTAGCTTCTGTAGGGGAAAGTCTGGATGCCCTAGGTGGAGTTAGCAATCCCCCAACTCCGGCATTAGAGCCCTTACAGTGGGGTGAATGGGTGACGGCTCGGCGGCATAAGCGTAGAGCCAAAGCTACCGCTGAGGCTCGCCCACGGGAGCACCACTCCTCTCCGCATCACGTGTCGAACAGGTTTGCTCTCCTTAGTGATGCACCTGCTGAGAAACCTGAAAAAGCTCTGGTTATAGGGGACTCTATCATACGGCACGTGAAATTAGCTCAGCCTTGAGGGGCACCAGCAGCTTTAGTCAGGTGTATACCGGGAGCCAGGGCGCCAGACATAGCAGGTAATCTTAGGGTCCTAGGCAAGCACAGGTTCTCAAAGATAGTTATCCATGCAGGAGCTAATGATATACGCCTTCATCAGTCTGAGGTTACTAAGAGTAACTTTGTAGAGGTGTTTAAATTAGTGAAGGCGATGTCCGATGCTGTAGTATGCTCTGGCCCCATCCCAATGCGGCATGGCGATGTAGCTTACAGCAGGTTATGGTCGCTGAACTGCTGGTTGTCCAGGTGGTGCTCTGAAAACAGTGTAGGTGTGATGATATGTGAAAGTATGGGCCACCGTAGTGGCTTTATGTATGATGTCATAGGGTCACGTTGAGAATAAACGAGAAGTTCTATTGAGTGCAACCTACATGGTAGTCACGTTATTGCCTCCGCGCATGACATGGTGTCAGAAGTGACCGATTTAACAAATAATTAGTGAGGATGGCAAAATTAGGACCTCCAGAAAAGTTCGACTTCACCCATCCGGCAGAATGGCCGATGTGGCGCAGTCGTTTCGATCGCTATCGAGTGGCAACGAAACTGAACCAGGACAGTGGGGAAGTGCAGGTGAACACGCTTCTCTATGCTATGGGAAGGGAAGCTGAGGCTATCTACGAGTCGTTTGTGTATGACCGGATGGGAAACTTTGAAGATGAGGAGGATGATGAAGTAAGCCCTGAAATGAATTATGACATTGTGATAGAAAAGTTCCATGAGCATTTTGTGCCGAAAAGAAATGTAATACATGAACGGGCATGCTTTCATAAGCGAGTTCAGAAGCCAGACGAGCCCGTGGAGGCCTTTATCCGAAGCCTGTACGAGCTAGCACAGTACTGCGAGTTTGGAGCTAACAAAGACGAGCAAATAAGGGATAGGCTTGTGATTGGCATATCGGACACGGATGTCTCAGAAAAGTTACAGTTGGAGCCAGAACTGTCTCTAGAGAAAGCAATCCAAATTGCTCGTCAAAATGAACAAATAAAACAACAAAATGTGTGCTTGCGTGCGGACAGTTCAGTGGATGCTATGATGCAAGGACAAGGGAGACGGCAATCCTATGGAAGAAATGGCGGGAGGGACAGACCGCAGTGGGCGAAGAGAGACGATAGGGGTGAGTCACAGCAGTTTGCCTGTTCACGATGCAATGGCCAGCATGGAAACGCACGTTCCTGCCCAGCTAAGAATAGGAGATGCAGGAAATGCAACAAAATAGGGCACTTTGAGGCTGTCTGTCAAAGTAGAGCACTAAAAGAAGTGAACGTTGCGTCTGACAGTGAATACAGTGAAGATGCATTTTTTGTTGGCGCTGTACGTGAGGCAATGCCAGACGTGATTGCACAGCCTGACCCCGACAATGAGTGGCTAGCAGAACTGGATGTGAATGGCAGTCCTGTAGAATTTAAAATAGACACCGGTGCAGACATTACAATAATGTCACAGACCGCTTTCAATAAACTACTGCAACGTCCACGGTTGATCAGGACTGGGCCAAAACCCCTCATTACCAGCCCAGGAGGCGAAGTGCAAACTGTGGGCAGGTTCCTCGCCTTAAGTCCATACAAGGGACGGTGCTATAAGTACTGGGTGACAGTTATCAAGGGGCCATACTCTCACAATCTCCTGGGACGCAGTGTTGCCAAGAGAATGGGTCTAGTAATGAGAGTGAATGCCATTACATCCGATCTGCTTAATGATGTGTTTGGGGACATTGGACTGTTCAAGTGCGACCCAATGAAAATCGAATTGAAGCCTGCTGCAGAGCCCTACTCCCTGGCGATGCCACGCCGCATCCCGTTTCCTCTCCTTCCAAAAGTGGAAGCCGAATTGAAGCGAATGCTGTCTCTGGGCATAATCGAGGAGGTCACAGGCCCCATGGATTGGTGTGCCCCGATGGTCCCTGTTGAGAAAAAGAACAAAGAGCAAGTGAGAGTGTGCGTAGACCTAAAATGCCTGAACAAAGCGGTGCGGCGCGAGAGGTACATTTTGCCCACTCTTGAAGACATAGCTCCAAAGCTGGCTGAAGCAACAATATTCTCCACTCTCGACGCGTCAAGTGGGTTCTGGCAAATCCCGTTGGAGGAGAGTAGCCGTAAGCTGACAACGTTCATCACTCCGATGGGAAGATTTTGTTTCCGTAGGCTGCCATTTGGGATAACGTCAGCACCAGAAATCTTTCAAAGACGGATGTCCACTCTGCTTAAGGATCACGAGGGGGTGGTCATAGTGATGGATGACATCCTGGTATATGGAGCCACAACCGAAGAGCATGATGGTCACCTGACTGCAGTCTTACAGACTATCAAAAACAGTGGACTGAAGCTGAACAAGGCCAAATGTCACATTGGCAAGGCAGAAATTCAGTACTTTGGCCAACTCATCAGTGCGGAGGGGCTGAGGCCAGACCCCAGCAAGGTGAAGGCGATCACCGAAATGGCCAGTCCAACAAATGTCGAAGAGCTGCGTCAAGTCCTGGGGCTCATCAATTATGTTGGGAGATTTCTGCCAGATCTCTCCACAAAACTGCATCCGATCACAGACCTGCTGAAGAGGGAGAATGACTGGGTCTGGGGTGAGGCACAAGAAAGAGCGTTTCAATGCATCAAAGCCATGCTGGTGTCGGCCCCTGCTCTGGCGTACTACGAAGCTGACAGAAAGACTGTAGTAAGTGCAGACGCGAGCAGCTATGGCCTAGGTGCTGCGTTGATGCAAGAACATGGGGGTGAGTTGAAGCCAGTGGCGTTCTGTTCCCGTACACTCTCAGAGGCTGAAAAAAGGTACTCACAGATTGAAAAGGAGTGCCTGGCATGCGTGTAGGCCTGTGAGAGGTTCGCCCGCTACGTACAAGGTATGGCCAGCTTCCACGTACACACAGACCACAAACCTCTCTTGCCACTTATAAATACTTACAACTTAGACAAGGCTCCTCCCAGCTGTCAGAGGCTCCTCATGCGCCTTCTCCGTTTCAACGTGGTGGCTGAGCACATCCCAGGGAAACAGCTTGTTGTCGCCGACACACTTTCCAGGCGCCCCTTGTCCGAGGTTAGCGATGGAGAGCTGGAGCATGAGGTACAAGCCTATCTTGAGTCAGTTCTTGCAAATGCCCCAGTCTCATCACAGAGGCTCAGTGAGATCCGCACAGCCACTCAGCAAGACAGTGAGCTGCCACAGATCGTCGCTTTCATCAGAAATGGGTGGCCGTCCAGGTCACGAGTGCTGCCATCCCTGCTGCCTTACTTTTCTGTGAGGGCACATCTCTCTGAAACAGATGGTCTGGTGCTGTATCAGGACAGGATCGTCATCCCTGCCGCTCTGAGACCTGCCATACTGGAGCAGATTCATGGAGGCCACCAAGGCCTCACAAGGTGCCGTGCATGAGCAAGGATGTCAGTGTGGTGGCCACGCATCAGTAGCGAGATAACACAGAGTGTCAACATGCCAATTCTGCATCCAAAACAGGCCCACTCAGCGACGGGAACCATTACTCACCACAGCTCTTCCGGAGGGCCCTTGGCAGCGCATAGCAGCAGATCTCTGTGAACTAAGGAAACAGACCTACCTCATAGTGACAGATTATTACTCCAGAGACATTGAGATAGCTCACCTCACTTCGACATCTAGTACACAGGTCATCAATAGGCTCAAGGCCATGTTTGTGAGATGGGGAATACCACTTGAACTGGTGAGTGACAATGGCACACAGTTCTCATCTGGTGAGTTCAAAGACTTTAGTGAGAAGTATGGCTTTATCCATACTACAACTAGCACTCACTATCCCCAAGCGAACGGTGCAGAGGAACGGGCCGTTCAGACGGCCAAGCACATCCTGAAGCAGCCTGATCCACATCTTGCTCTGCTATGTTACAGAGCAACCCCCAGTGCAGCAACCGGCGTGAGCCCAGCCCAGCTCATGACTGGGCGGTGCATCAGAACTACACTTCCTATGTTGGAAGAGAAGCTACAGCCTGCACCTGTTGACAGGCAACAGGTTCATGAGAAAGACACAGAGACAAAGTCATCGTACCAGTTCTACTACAACCGCCGCCACTCTGCTCGTCATCTTCCACCGCTTCATCAAGGCCAGGACGTCAGAGTCAAGATCGACGGAGAGAAGGCGTGGAAAACCCCTGCCAAAGTCATTGACCGGTGCAAAGAACCCCGGTCATACCTAGTAAAGACGGACGGCGGTGCAGTGCTGTGTCGCAATCGGCGACATCTACAGGCCGTGCCAGGGTCTTCAGATTCATCTGACCAATGGGAGCCGACGGTTGAGAGACCAACACCGCCGCCAGGTAGATCTTCACCTGCAGCCAGTCCAGCGCGCAGTGACAAGCCATCAGACCTGAGGGCCCCAGACCGAGCTGCAGGGCATGCAACCCCGCATACACCAGCGCAGAGTGGGGTACAGGTGACTTCCAGGGGCCGTGAGGTCAGACTTCCATGCAGATATAGAGACACTTAGTTTAGGCCTTTCTTGTTATAACACTTTGAAAAAAGGGGGAAACAAATGTGTTCAAAAAGGAAAAGGAAAAAAAGAGGAAAAAAAGGAATGTGTTTTGAAAAGGTGTGATATGAAATAACGATTATGCTATTTTAAGTTTTATTATTAAGTGATAGTTCATGTGTTATTGATGAGGTTTAACCATTTTCATACCGACAGTTATGAGTTATTATGAGTTACAATGAATGATACATTCTTGAGCCATGGCACGGGACTATGGACATGGATTGAAAGGCTGTTGCCGAAGTTAACCACCCATTGACTTTTTGAACTGTTTTGAGTTATAGGAACAGCAACTATTGAGGGCAGAATAATCCCTACGTTGCTGTGGATGGCGGGCAGTCTACCCCAAAATCCTAGTTTACATGGAATTGTACCTGTTCTGTCTGGGGTAGTTAATGGGGTTTCTCTTTAACCTAAAAGGGGGAAATGTGATGATATGTGAATGTATGGGCCACCGTAGTGGCTTTACGTATGATGTCATAGGGTCACGTTGAGAATAAACGGGAAGTTCTATTGAGTGCAACCTACATGGTAGTCACGTTATTGCCTCCGCGCATGACAGTAGGCTTTATAGATAATTGGGCTAATTTTGAGGGCACTGCTGGCCTGTTAGGGCGGGACGGTATCCATCCCACTCGGGAAGGTGCTGCTCTCATTTCCTGCAGCATAGGTCATAGTCTCAGGACAGGCCTAGTTAATTCCTGACAATCCAGAGCCAAGGCCAGGGAGCAGACGAACAGGCTAAACAGACTGTCTGCTAGCTGCACAGAGTCGTCACTCAGGGTCCACTACATCGAGACTGTGTCTGTTCCCCGAGCTCAACAAAAAGGTAGAAATATGTGTCACCTCACCAAATCCAGGGACGCATGTCGGCCGAAACGAATCCGAGATAATCGCAAAAGAAGCATTTTTTTTCTAAATTTGTGATTTTCGTTTTTTTTCCATAATGTGCAAGTTGAGATCTTGAAGAATGCAATCAGTATTTCAGATAATAGATTGCTTTGTTGGAAAAGCATACATTTTTTGTTGCAAATTGTCTCGTTTTTGTCAGGAATGTAGCCTGCTGGGGGGTGTGGGTAAATTACCATATGGGCCATTCACATGATGATTTAAGTCTTTTTTTTTTTTGCCAATCAGCTGTATGATACAAGCTGAGCTCGTGGCTACTTAAGCTGCATACAGGCGTGTAATGTCACTATGGAATGAGGAAGCTAAACAGAGCGCAGAGGAGCTGAAACACCGCGAAGCAAACAGACACACGGTATTTACATCGGAGATAACCATTTCTAGCAAAAAAAAAACCCAACTAAAAGGAAGTGTTCTAGGACTACATTATTTCATTGGAGGCATTGATGTGTGCAAGGCGACGTTTCTCTTTCTGATGGGGTAAGTTTATTAATCTAAAGCTGTGTGGTTATTTTTGCATGAAACGGAGAGTGTTATGGTTTGGTTACATGAAACTAGCATTGTGTTAGTTGTGTCATCATCGTGCTATCTTTCTTTGTTATGGTGTGAGTAATTTTTCAACCACAAAACGTTAAAGTATACTTTAGGACTTATTTTTGTAGTTCATAATTGTTTTGGGCATACTTTATGAAAGTAGTATCATGCTAGCTAGTAGGGGGTAGGGCTTTCCTTAACGTCATGCAAATGAGCACCATTATGTGCCCGCCCTGCACCCAGAGTAGCTGAGATGGAAAACTTTGAGGGCGATTTTCTCCCTTTCCTGTTTTAAGAGGTATACACTTTCAAAAGGCCACACATTCTTCAAATATTGTCAGATCTCCACATGGAAGGCATCATTGGAAAGCTTAGAAACTGTACTTTCTGAATCTGTCAATAACTCAAAATGCCCCCGGGCCGACATGTGTCCCTGGATTCGGTTATCTGACACATATTCAGAGAGTTTGTTCCAGTAACCTAATCAATATAAAATTAGATCATACTGACTGTACAGCTGCTGCCAGCACCTTTGATCTAAAGGTGGGGCTATTAAATATTAGATCTCTTACATCTAAAGCGCTAATGGTTAATGAACTCATTACTGATCAGGAGTTTAATGTACTGTGTTTAACAGAAACATGGATTAAGCCAAATGAATATATAGCATTAAATGAAGCGAGTCCTCCTGGATACAGTTATATACACCAGCCTCGTCTAACTGGCAGAGGAGGAGGCGTCACAGTTATTTATAATGATTATCTAGGTGTAACACACAAACCTGGTTATAAATTTAATACATTTAAAGTTCTTCATACTAATATAATGTATGTAGCTTCGAAAAATAAGTCTACCCAGTTAATTCCATTGCTTATTATTTACAGGCCCCCGGGGCCATATTCTGAGTTTCTTTCTGAATTTGCAGATTTTATCTCAGATCTGGTTATTTCCTTAGACAAAGCTTTAGTTGTCGGAGATTTTAATATTCACTTCGATAACCCAGAAGACCCTTTAAAAACAGCGTTTGTGTCCATTTTAGATTCAGTGGGGGTTAATCAGAATGTCATAGGACCGACCCATAATGGTGGTCACACCCTCGATCTAATACTAACATTCAGGTTAAACGTAGACAATATAGTCACACTTCCACAGTCTGAAGTTATCTCAGATCATTGTCTCATCTCATTCAAAATATGTCAGAGTAATAATATATGCACCTCACCACGCTACTGTATTAAACGTACATTCGCGTCAACTACTGCACAGAGCTTTATAAATGATCTCCCTGAGCTGTCAACTTTGATTGGGTCACTGTCAGCCCCTGCAGAACTTGATCAGGCAACTGAATGCTTACAGTCAACATTCCGCCATACTTTAGATAATGTAGCTCCTCTAAAAAGGAAAATGGTCAGAGACAAAAAATTAGCACCCTGGTATAATGGTGACACTCGCACATTAAAACAGACCACTCAATAATTGGAACGTAAATGGTGTCAAACAAAATTGGTAGTGTTCAAATTAGCTTGGAAGGAGAGCTTCCTGAAGTATAGAAAAGCTCTTAGTGCTGCGAGATCAACATATCTCTCCTCCCTAATAGAAGATAACAAAAATAATCCTAGATTCCTATTTAATACTGTAGCAAAATTAACCAGGAATAAGTCCACTATAGACACATGCACACCTGCAGTATGTAATCATAACGATTTCATGAATTTTTTTAATGACAAAATTGAGAATATCCGACAAAAAATTCAAACTACTAATTTAAGGTTAGACAATGTAAGTGACCTTGTAGTTAACAATATAACTGTATCAGATCAGCAATTAGAATGTTTTACTCCCCTAAAAGAAACTGAATTACTTTCATTAATCTCTGCATCAAAAGCCTTAACTTGTGTACTAGATCTCTTACCTACACGTCTATTCAAACAGATACCTGAAGTAATTGAACCGCTTCTAAAAATAATAAATTCTTCTCTTACGATTGGCTATGTACCCAAATCCTTTAAACTAGCAGTTATCAAACCCCTGATTAAAAAACCTGACCTTGATCCCTGTCAGCAGTCCAATTATCGGCCAATATCAAACCTCCCCTTTATCTCCAAGATCCTTGAAAAAGCTGTGGCACAGCAGTTATGCTCATATTTACATAGGAATAACATCCATGAAATGTATCAGTCAGGATTTAGACCCCATCATAGCACAGAGACAGCACTGGTTAAAGTAGTAAACGACCTACTGTTGGCGTCTGATCAGGGCTGTGTCTCGCTGCTTGTGTTGCTTGACCTTAGTGCAGCATTTGATACCATTGATCATTCCATTCTTCTGGATAGACTAGAAAATGTTGTGGGAGTTAAGGGAATGGCCCTCTCCTGGCTCAGGTCTTATTTAACTGATCGCTATCAGTATGTTTATATCAATGGTGATTTTTCTAGACATACTGAGGTAAAGTTTGGTGTTCCACAAGGTTCTGTCTTGGGTCCACTGCTTTTTTCTCTATATATGTTCCCTCTGGGTGATATTATTCATAAACATTGTATTAGCTTCCACTGTTATGCTGATGACACACAGTTGTATGTTTCTGCAAAACCTGATGAGAGACACCAGCTTAATAGAATTGAGGAATGTGTGAAGGACATTAGACACTGGATGCTTATTAACTTCCTTCTGCTTAACTCTGACGAGACTGAAGTACTTGTACTCGGACCACATGCAGCTAGAAGTAAGTTTTCTGATTCCACAGTAACTCTGGATGGCCTTTCTGTTTCTTCACGTGCAGCAGTAAAAGACCTCGGAGTGATTATTGACCCCAGTCTTTCATTCGAAACTCACATTGAGAACATTACCCGGATAGCTTTCATTCATCTCAGAAATATTGCTAAGAAATTTAATGTCGCTACATGACGCAGAAAAACTAGTTCATGCTTTCGTTCCCTCCAGGTTGGATTATTGTAATGCCTTACTGTCTGGATGTTCCAATAAGTGCATAAACAAGCTCCAGTTAGTTCAAAATGCAGCAGCAAGAGTCCTTACTAGAACTAGAAAACATGACCCCATCACGCCTGTCTTATCCACACTGCATTGGCTCCCAATCACATTTCGTATTGATTATAAAATACTACTATTGACCTTTAAAGCACTGAATGTTCTCGCACCACAGTACCTGAGTAAACTTCTGCTCCTCTATGACCCGCCACGCCTACTTAGATCAAAAGGTGCAGGCTATCTGCTGGTACCTCGTATAGTGAAGGCTACATCAGGGGGCGGAGCCTTTTCTTACAAAGCCCCACAGTTATGGAACAGCCTTCCCAGTAATGTTTGGGAATCAGACACAGTCTCAGCGTTTAAGTCTCAGCTGAAAACATATCTGTTTAGTCAAGCCTTGTGTTAATGGTGTTTATGAGGTAAAGGTGTAGATCTGGAGGGTCCTCAGACAGAGTGTTTTGGTAAACTGGGATGTATGGATGCTGTCAGTCCCCACTCGCTTGCTCACTCGAGTTTGTTGACGGTGTAGTGGCTGCTGCTTTATGTCCCGGGGCCCCCTCATGCCTGTGTTACCTTCTGGCTCTCCCCTTTTAGTTATGCTGTCATAGTTAGTTGCCGGAGTCCCTGCTTGTACTCGGTGCAATATGCATACTTTTCCTACTTATTCATGTGACACTGGGCATACCTAACAACCTGTGTTCTCTCTCTCTCCCCCTCCCCCCAAATCTGTCCCTCTGAGTTGCATGGAGTCAACAGGAAATCTTTTGGTGGAGAGGGTGGAGACCTCGACTGGCTCTCGTAGCCTGCAGGGAATCGGCCGTCAGACATTCTGTCGCATGTCCCAGATCCGGTGAAATGTAACTGAATTGTCTTGGCCAGCCCTAAGGGTCCCATCTGCATCTCATCAGTGCTGAGGAGTGTGCTCCCATCACCCAATCAAGCATCCAGCCAGAGCAGAGTCATGATATTTTTTAACCATATTAACATGCCATTGTTGTGTGTTATGCCTGATGTCAGGACTCTCGTCTCTGTGAGCCTACCACACAGACTTAATACTTGTGTCATTTTCAGGGCATACCTAACAACCTGTGTTTTCTCTCCGTCTCCCCCCCCCCAAAAAAAAAATCTGTCCCTCTGAGTTACATGTTGGTCCTGGGATCGAGATGCTGAACCTCTTCTGCTCCTCGGACCTGCCTGATCCATCCTGGTGCCCTGTGTCTGGTTGGAGTCTCATCACATCGCTCCTGTGGAGGACGGCCCTATGAGGACAGTTGAAAGTCACACCGGGAGGACGCTCTGGACCAGGGGTCACCAAACTTTTTTTCTCTGGGGGCCACATTGTCGTTCCTGACTGTGATGGGGGGCCGGGGTCGGGTCAGCTATATAACATAGAACTGTATGACCCAGACAAACATGACCACCAGCAGGCCTCATTGTGTAGTAGAGATTACTAGCCTGGCACAGCCATCCACACTACTATATCCCCACTACTATATCCCCACTACTATATCCCCACTACCATATCCACACTACCATATCCCCACTACTATATCCCCACTACTATATCCACACTACCATATCCCCACTACCATATCCCCACTACTATATCCCCACTACAATATCCCCACTACTATATCCCCACTACCATATCCACACTACCATATCCCGACTACTATATCCCCACTACTATATCCCCACTACCATATCCACACTACCATATCCCCACTACTATATCCACACTACTATATCCTCACTACCATATCCACACTACTATATCCCCACTACTATATCCCCACTACTATATCCCCACTACCATATCCACACTACTATATCCTCACTACTATATCCCCACTACTATATCCACACTACTATATCCCTACTACTATATCAACACTACTATATCCACACTACTATATCCCCACTACTATATCCACACTACTATATCCCCACTACTATATCCACACTACCATATCCCCACTACTATATCCACACTACTATATCCCCACTACTATATCCACACTACTATATCCCCACTACCATATCCACACTACTATATCCTCACTACTATATCCCCACTACTATATCCCCACTACTATATCCCCACTACTATATCCCCACTACTATATCCCCACTACCATATCCCCACTACTATATCCCCACTACAATATCCCCACTACCATATCCCCACTACCATATCCATACTACTATATCCCCACTACTATATCCACACTACCATATCCCCACTACTATATCCCCACTACCATATCCACACTACTATATCCTCACTACTATGTCCACACTACTATATCCCCACTACTATATCCACACTACTATATCCCCACTACCATATCCCTCACTACTATATCCACACTACTATATCCACACTACTATATCCACACTACCATATCCCCACTACCATATCCACACTACCATATCCCCACTACTATATCCCCCACTACAATATCCATACTACTATATCCCCACTACCATATCCCCCACTACTATATCCACACTACTATATCCCCACTACTATATCCACACTACTATATCCCCACTACCATATCCCCCACTACTATATCCACACTACCATATCCCCACTACCATATCCCCACTACTATATCCTCACTACTATATCCCCACTACTATATCCTCACTACTATATCCACACTACCATATCCCCACTACTATATCCTCACTACTATATCCCCCACTACTATATCCCCACTACTATATCCCTCACTACTATATCCACACTACTATATCCCCACTACCATATCCCCACTACTATATCCCCACTACCATATCCCCACTACCATATCCACACTACTATATCCCCACTACTATATCCACACTACTATATCCCCACTACCATATCCCCCACTACTATATTCACACTATCATATCCACACTACTATATCCCCACTACCATATCCACACTACCATATCCCCACTACTATATCCTCACTACTATATCCCCACTACTATATTCACACTACTATATCCCCACTACTATATCCCCCACTACTATATCCACACTACTATATCCCCCACTACTATATCCTCACTACCATACCCCCACTACTATATCCACACTACTATATCCCCACTACTATATCCCCCACTACTATATCCTCAGTACTATATCAACACTACTTTATCCCCCACTACTATATCCCCACTACTATATCCACACTACTATATCCCCACTACTATATCCACACTACTATATCCCCCACTACTATATCCCCACTACTATATCGACACTACTATATCCCCCACTACTATATCCACACTACTATATCCACACTACTATATCCCCCACTACTATATCCCCACTACTATATCCCCACTACTATATCCACACTACTATATCCCCCACTACTATATCCACACTACTATATCCCCACTACTATATCCTCACTACTATATCCACACTACTATATCCACACTACTATATCCCCACTACTATATCAACACTATTATATCCACACTACTATATCCCCACTACTATATCGACACTACTATATCCCCCACTACTATATCCACACTACTATATCCACACTACTATATCCCCCACTACTATATCCCCACTACTATATCCCCACTACTATATCCACACTACTATATCCCCCACTACTATATCCACACTACTATATCCCCACTACTATATCCTCACTACTATATCCACACTACTATATCCCCACTACTATATCCCCACTACTATATCCACACTACTATATCCACACTACTATATCCCCACTACTATATCAACACTATTATATCCACACTACTATATCAACACTACTATATCCACAGTACTATATCCCCACTACTATATCAACACTACTATATCCCCACTACTATATCAACACTACTATATCCACACTACTATATCCACACTACTATATCCACACTACTATATCCCCCACTACTGTATCCACACTACTATATCCCCCACTACTGTATCCCCCACTACTATATCCCCCACTACTGTTTCCCCCACTACTATATCCACACTACTATATCCCCCACTACTATATCCACACTACTATATCCCCCACTACAATATACACACTACTATATCCCCCACTACTATATCAACACTTGATTCCTGGCACATATTTGTTTATCTTTACTAGTGGTTTGCAAATGTAGTAATCAAGTCTTCACACTTTGTTTTAATTTGAAATACCACAGATATTCCATTTATTTATTTTCTAATAAAAATAATATCAAAGCTGTCAAGGTAAGAAACATCTGCCTAGTTGAGGTGATTGACGCTGGCAAAGGTGAGTGGAAAATTATAAATTGTAGGTAGGCCTGTTGGTATTATTAATAATATTAATAATAATTGTGTGCAGCACTGAATAAAGGTCAAATAAATAAGCCTATAAAATAAATACATAAAAAAAAACCAGTGAAATTATAATAATATGAGCAATAGATCAATAGATCACAGCAGTTTTGCTGTGTCCTGCACGTCATTGCTCTCATCTATGGCCAAAGCAAAAAACTCGAATTCTGACGCTTTCTCATTCAGCTGGTCATACACGTTGTCCCCCGAATCTTCGGTTCGCCTGGTCATAGTAGGTGCGGAGAGACTCAACACGTTGAGTGCATCCTTCTTGTCGGGACACACCTCCTCGGCCACAGCAAGCCTGCATACTTTAACAAAGTCCCTATCAGTAAACGGCTTTCCATGGGTAGCTAGTAGGTGAGCTACCTTATAGCTAGCTCGGACAGCAGCCTGGTTGATCTGGGTTTGGCGACGGAATACATTCTATTGTGCAGCCAGTCCGCATTTCATCCTCCGAATCCTGTCTTCTCTTGTTTGCCCTCGCAAACTAGCATACTCTTTGTGGCGGGTTTCATAGTGACAACGCAGATTATATTCTTTGAAAACCGACACACTTTCTTTACATACAAGATAAACTGCACGGTCCTTACACCGAACGAAAAAATAATCGGTGGTCCACTGTTCTTTAAAAACTCTGCACTCTCTGTCAGCTTTTCGCTGACCGCTAGCCATTTTGCTGTCCTGAACACTGACAGTTCTCTGCGCATGCGCTGCCTGTCACTGCTTGATCGCGAGCATATGATGAAAATTCGGAAAATATGAATAGTTCATTTTAAAACTAAATATCAATTTTAATTGATAAAATCAACAAAATACAAGATGCAGACATGTTATTATTTGCCAAAAGGCAATTTAAAAAAAATAGGTCATGACCACTTTTGGGGATTGCCTCATAGGGCCGGATCAAGTGGTGGGGGGCTGAGGGGCTGGGGGCTGGTCAAAGGGGGGTGGCGGGCCGGAGTCGGCCAGCGGGCCGTAGTTTGATGACCCCTGCTCTGGACTCTTACAGTAATGCTTTTATGGCTGAGGACTACAGTTGACTTGCTAACTTTAGGACTGCAGTTGTCATGAACAGTTTTGCACTCAAGTTTCCATCAATGAAGAGTTTATAACATCAACGAAACTGACTTCATGTTAAAACTGTTAATATTATAGTCAGGCTGTCTGTTGTTGCCCAAATGAGAATGGGTTCCCTTTTGAGTCTGGTTCCTCTCGAGGTTTCTTCCTCATGTCGTCTGAGGGAGTTTTTCCTTGCCACCGTCGCCACAGGCTTCATCATTGGGGATAGATTAGGGATGAAATTAGCTCATGTTTTAAGTCGTTCAAATTCTGTAAAGCTGCTTTGCGACAATGTTTATTGTTAAAAGCGCGATACAAATAAACTCGACTTGACACCCAGCTCCTTCACACAGACACACAGCTCCTTCACGCAGACACACAGCTCCTTCACGCAGACACACAGCTCCTTCACACAAACACACAGCTCCTTCACACAAACACAGCTCCTTCACGCAGACACACAGCTCCTTCACGCAGACACACAGCTCCTTCACGCAGACACACAGCTCCTTCACACAAACACAGCTCCTTCACACAGACACACAGCTCCTTCACGCAGACACACAGCTCCTTCACGCAGACACACAGCTCCTTCACGCAGACACACAGCTCCTTCACGCAGACACACAGCTCCTTCACGCAGACACACAGCTCCTTCACGCAGACACACAGCTCCTTCACGCAGACACACAGCTCCTTCACACAAACACAGCTCCTTCACGCAGACACACAGCTCCTTCACGCAGACACACAGCTCCTTCACACAAACACACAGCTCCTTCACACAAACACAGCTCCTTCACACAGACACACAACTCCTTCACACAGACACACAGCTCCTTCACACAGACACACAGCTCCTTCACGCAGACAGACAGCTCCTTCACGCAGACACACAGCTCCTTCACACAGACACACAGCTCCTTCACGCAGACAGACAGCTCCTTCACGCAGACAGACAGCTCCTTCACACAGACACACAGCTCCTTCACGCAGACAGACAGCTCCTTCACACAGACACACAGCTCCTTCACGCAGACAGACAGCTCCTTCACGCAGACACACAGCTCCTTCACGCAGACACACAGCTCCTTCACGCAGACACACAGCTCCTTCACGCAGACACACAGCTCCTTCACGCAGACAGACAGCTCCTTCACGCAGACACACAGCTCCTTCACACAGACACACAGCTCCTTCACGCAGACAGACAGCTCCTTCACGCAGACAGACAGCTCCTTCACACAGACACACAGCTCCTTCACGCAGACAGACAGCTCCTTCACACAGACACACAGCTCCTTCACGCAGACAGACAGCTCCTTCACGCAGACACACAGCTCCTTCACGCAGACACACAGCTCCTTCACACAGACACACAGCTCCTTCACGCAGACACACAGCTCCTTCACGCAGACAGACAGCTCCTTCACGCAGACACACAGCTCCTTCACGCAGACACACAGCTCCTTCACACAGACACACAGCTCCTTCACACAGACACACAGCTCCTTCACGCAGACAGACAGCTCCTTCACACAGACACACAGCTCCTTCACGCAGACAGACAGCTCCTTCACGCAGACACACAGCTCCTTCACACAGACACACAGCTCCTTCACGCAGACACACAGCTCCTTCACGCAGACACACAGCTCCTTCACGCAGACACACAGCTCCTTCACGCAGACACACAGCTCCTTCACGCAGACACACAGCTCCTTCACGCAGCCACACAGCTCCTTCACGCAGACACACAGCTCCTTCACACAGACACACAGCTCCTTCTCGCAGACACACAGCTCCTTCACGCTGACACACAGCTCCTTCACGCAGACACACAGCTCCTTCACGCAGACACACAGCTCCTTCACGCAGACACACAGCTCCTTCACGCAGACACACAGCTCCTTCACACAGACACACAGCTCCTTCACACAGACACACAGCTCCTTCAAGCAGACACACAGCTCCTTCACGCAGACACACCGCTCCTTCACACAGACACACAGCTCCTTCACACAAACACACAGCTCCTTCACGCAGACACACAGCTCCTTCACACAAACACACAGCTCCTTCACGCAGACACACAGCTCCTTCACGCAGACACACAGCTCCTTCACGCAGACACACAGGTCCTTCACGCAGACACACAGCTCCTTCACGCAGACACGCAGCTCCTTCACGCAGACCCACAGCTCCTTCACACAGACACACAGCTCCTTCACGCAGACACACAGCTCCTTCACGCAGACACACAGCTCCTTCACGCAGACACACAGCTCCTTCACACAGACACACAGCTCACACAGCTCCTTCACACAAACACACAGCTCCTTCACGCAGACACGCAGCTCCTTCACACAGACACACAGCTCCTTCACACAGACACACAGCTCCTTCACACAGACACACAGCTCCTTCACACAGACACACAGCTCCTTCACGCAGACACACAACTCCTTCACGCAGACACACAACTCCTTCACGCAGACACACAGCTCCTTCACGCAGACACACAGCTCCTTCACACAGACACACAGCTCCTTCACGCAGACACACAGCTCCTTCACGCAGACACACAGCTCCTTCACGCAGACACACAGTTCCTTCACGCAGACACACAGCTCCTTCACGCAGACACACAGCTCCTTCACGCAGACACACAGCTCCTTCACGCAGACAAACAGCTCCGTCACGCAGACACACAGCTCACCCAGCTCCTTCACGCAGACACACAGCTCCTTCACGCAGACAAACAGCTCCGTCACGCAGACACACAGCTCACCCAGCTCCTTCACGCAGACACACAGCTCCTTCACGCAGCCACACAGCTCCTTCACGCAGACACACAGCTCCTTCACACAGACACACAGCTCCTTCTCGCAGACACACAGCTCCTTCACGCTGACACACAGCTCCTTCACGCAGACACACAGCTCCTTCACGCAGACACACAGCTCCTTCACGCAGACACACAGCTCCTTCACGCAGACACACAGCTCCTTCACACAGACACACAGCTCCTTCACACAGACACACAGCTCCTTCAAGCAGACACACAGCTCCTTCACGCAGACACACCGCTCCTTCACACAGACACACAGCTCCTTCACACAAACACACAGCTCCTTCACGCAGACACACAGCTCCTTCACACAAACACACAGCTCCTTCACGCAGACACACAGCTCCTTCACGCAGACACACAGCTCCTTCACGCAGACACACAGGTCCTTCACGCAGACACACAGCTCCTTCACGCAGACACGCAGCTCCTTCACGCAGACCCACAGCTCCTTCACACAGACACACAGCTCCTTCACGCAGACACACAGCTCCTTCACACAGACACACAGCTCCTTCACGCAGACACACAGCTCCTTCACACAGACACACAGCTCACACAGCTCCTTCACACAAACACACAGCTCCTTCACGCAGACACGCAGCTCCTTCACACAGACACACAGCTCCTTCACACAGACACACAGCTCCTTCACACAGACACACAGCTCCTTCACACAGACACACAGCTCCTTCACGCAGACACACAACTCCTTCACGCAGACACACAACTCCTTCACGCAGACACACAGCTCCTTCACGCAGACACACAGCTCCTTCACACAGACACACAGCTCCTTCACGCAGACACACAGCTCCTTCACGCAGACACACAGCTCCTTCACGCAGACACACAGTTCCTTCACGCAGACACACAGCTCCTTCACGCAGACACACAGCTCCTTCACGCAGACACACAGCTCCTTCACGCAGACAAACAGCTCCGTCACGCAGACACACAGCTCACCCAGCTCCTTCACGCAGACACACAGCTCCTTCACGCAGACAAACAGCTCCGTCACGCAGACACACAGCTCACCCAGCTCCTTCACGCAGACACACAGCTCCTTCACGCAGACACACAGCTCCTTCACACAGACACACAGCTCACCCAGCTCCTTCACACAGACACACAGCTCCTTCACGCAGACACACCGCTCCTTCACACAGACACACAGCTCCTTCACGCAGACACACAGCTCCTTCACGCAGACACAGAGCTCCTTCACGCAGACACACAGATGCTTCACTCAGACACACAGCTCCTTCACGCAGACCTAGAGCTCCTTCACCCAAACACACAGCTCCTTCATGCAGACACAAAGCTCTTTCACGCAAACACACAGCTCCTTCACACAGACACACAGCTCCTTCACACAAACACACAGCTCCTTCACACAGACACACAGCTCCTTCACGCAGACACACAGCTCCTTCACGCAGACACACAGCTCCTTCACGCAGACACACAGCTCCTTCACGCAGACACACAGCTCCTTCATGCAGACACACAGCTCCTTCACGCAGACACACAGCTCCTTCACGCAGACACACAGCTCCTTCACGCAGACACACAGCTCCTTCACGCAGACACACAGCTCCTTCACCCAGACACACAGCTCCTTCACGCAGACACACAGCTCCTTCACGCAGACACACAGCTCCTTCACGCAGACACAGAGCTCCTTCACGCAGACACACAGCTCCTTCACGCAGACACACAGCTCCTTCACGCAGACACACAGCTCCTTCACCCAGACACACAGCTCCTTCACACAGACACACAGCTCCTTCACACAGACACACAGCTCCTTCACCCAGACACACAGCTCCTTCACCCAGACACACAGCTCCTTCACACAGACACACAGCTCCTTCACACAGACACACAGCTCCTTCACACAGACACACAGCTCCTTCACACAAACACACAGCTCCTTCACACAGACACACAGCTCCTTCACGCAGACACACAGCTCCTTCACGCAGACACACAGCTCCTTCACGCAGACACACAGCTCCTTCACGCAGACACACAGCTCCTTCACGCAGACACACAGTTCCTTCACGCAGACACACAGCTCCTTCACGCAGACACACAGCTCCTTCACGCAGACACACAGCTCCTTCACCCAGACACACAGCTCCTTCACGCAGACACACCGCTCCTTCACGCAGACACACAGCTCCTTCACGCAGACACACAGCTCCTTCACGCAGACACACAGCTCCTTCACGCAGACACACAGCTCCTTCACGCAGACACACAGCTCCTTCACACAGACACACAGCTCCTTCACACAGACACACAGCTCCTTCACGCAGACACGCAGCTCCTTCAGACAGACACGCAGCAACTTCACGCAGACACGCAGCTCCTTCACGCAGACACGCAGCTCCTTCACGCAGACACGCAGCGCTTTCACGCAGACACTCAGCTCCTTCACGCAGACACACAGCTCCTTCACGCAGACACAGAGCTCCTTCACGCAGACACACAGCTCCTTCACGCAGACACACAGCTCCTTCACGCAGACACACAGCTCCTTCACGCAGACACAGAGCTCCATCACGCAGACACACAGCTCCTTCACACAAACACACAGCTCCTTCACGCAGACACAGAGCTCCTTCACGCAGACACAGAGCTCCTTCACGCAGACACACAGCTCCTTCACGCAGACACACAGCTCCATCTCGCAGACACAGAGCTCCTTCAAGCAGACACACAGCTCCTTCACGCAGACACACAGCTCCTTCACGCAGACACAGAGCTCCTTCACGCAGACACAGAGCTCCTTCACGCAGACACACAGCTCCTTCACGCAGACACACAGCACCTTCACGCAGACACGCAGCTCCTTCACACAGACACGCAGCTCCTTCAGACACACACGCAGCTCCTTCACGCAGACACACAGCTCCTTCACGCAGACACACAGCTCCTTCACGCAGACACACAGCTCCTTCACGCAGACACACAGCTCCTTCACGCCGACACACAGCTCCTTCACGCAGACACAGAGCTCCTTCACGCAGACACAGAGCTCCTTCACGCAGACACAGAGCTCCTTCACGCAGACACAGAGCTCCTTCACGCAGACACACAGATCCTTCACGCAGACACACAGCTCCTTCACGCAGACACAGAGCTCCTTCACGCAGACACACAGCTCCTTCACGCAGACACACAGCTCCTTCACGCAGACACACAGCTCCTTCACGCAGACACACAGCTCCTTCACGCAGACACACAGCTCCTTCACGCAAACACACAGCTCCTTCACACAGACACACAGCTCCTTCACACAGACACACAGCTCCTTCACGCAGACACACCGCTCCTTCACACAGACACACAGCTCCTTCACACAGACACACAGCTCCTTCACACAGACACACAGCTCCTTCACGCTCACACACAGCTCCTTCACACAAACACAGCTCCTTCACGCAGACACACAGCTCCTTCACGCAGACAGACAGCTCCTTCACGCAGACACAGAGCTCCTTCACGCAGACACACAGCTCCTTCACACAGACACACAGCTCCTTCACGCAGACACGCAGCTCCTTTACTCAGACACGCAGCTCCTTCACACAGACACGCAGCTCCTTCAGACACACACGCAGCTCCTTCACGCAGACACGCAGCTCCTTCACGCAGACTCACAGCTCCTTCACGCAGACACACAGGTCCTTCATGCAGACACACAGCTCCTTCACGCAGACACACAGCTCCTTCACGCAGACACAGAGCTCCTTCACGCAGACACACAGCTCCTTCACGCAGACACACAGCTCCTTCACGCAAACACACAGCTCCTTCACGCAGACACACAGCACCTTCACACAGACACGCAGCTCCTTCACACAGACACGCAGCTCCTTCAGACACACACGCAGCTCCTTCACGCAGACACACAGCTCCTTCACGCAGACACAGAGCTCCTTCACGCAGACACACAGCTCCTTCACGCAGACACACAGCTCCTTCACGCAGACACACAGCTCCTTCACACAGACACACAGCTCCTTCACACAGACACACAGCTCCTTCACGCAGACACACAGCTCCTTCACGCAGACACACAGCTCCTTCACGCAGACACAGAGCTCCTTCACGCAGACACAGAGCTCCTTCACGCAGACACAGAGCTCCTTCACGCAGACACAGAGCTCCTTCACACAGACACACAGCTCCTTCACACAGACACACAGCTCCTTCACACAGACACACAGCTCCTTCACACAGACACACAGCTCCTTCACACAGACACACAGCTCCTTCACGCAGACACACAGCTCCTTCACGCAGACACAGAGCTCCTTCACGCAGACACACAGCTCCTTCACGCAGACACACAGCTCCTTCACGCAGACACAGAGCTCCTTCACGCAGACACAGAGCTCCTTCACGCAGACACAGAGCTCCTTCACACAGACACACAGCTCCTTCACACAGACACACAGCTCCTTCACACAGACACACAGCTCCTTCACACAGACACACAGCTCCTTCACACAGACACACAGCTCCTTCACACAGACACACAGCTCCTTCACGCAGACACAGAGCTCCTTCACGCAGACACACAGCTCCTTCACGCAGACACAGAGCTCCTTCACGCAGACACAGAGCTCCTTCACGCAGACACAGAGCTCCTTCACGCAGACACACAGCTCCTTCACGCAGACACACAGCTCCTTCACGCAGACACACAGCTCCTTCACGCAGACACACAGCTCCTTCACGCAGACACAGAGCTCCTTCACACAGACACACAGCTCCTTCACGCAGACACACAGCTCCTTCACGCAGACACACAGCTCCTTCACGCAGACACACAGCTCCTTCACACAGACACACAGGTCCTTCACGCAGACACACAGCTCCTTCACGCAGACACACAGCTCCTTCACGCAGACACACAGCTCCTTCACACAGACAGTGTTCTGATGCCATAAACAACAACTGAAGTGAGCAACAGAGACAGACAACAGACAGTCAATGAAGGAGAGCAACAACAGACAGACAATGAAGGAGAGCAACAACAGACAGACAATGAAGGAGAGCAACAACAGACAGACAGAGGAGGGGAGAGCAACAACAGACAGACAGAGGAGGGGAAAGCAACAACAGACAGACAATGAAGGAGAGCAACAACAGACAGACAATGAAGGAGAGCAACAATATACAGCCAATGAAGGAGCGCAACAACAGACAGACAGAGGAGGGGAGAGCAACAACAGACAGACAGAGGAGGGGAAAGCAACAACAGACAGACAATGAAGGAGAGCAACAACAGACAGACATAGGAGGGGAAAGCAACAACAGACAGAGGAGGGGAAAGCAACAACAGATAGACAATGAAGGAGAGCAACAACTGACAGACAGAGGAGGGGAAAGCAACAACAGACAGACAGAGGAGGGGAAAGCAACAACAGACAGAGGAGGGGAAAGCAACAACAGATAGACAATGAAGGAGAGCAACAACAGACAGACAGAGGAGGGGAAAGCAACAACAGACAGAGGAGGGGAAAGCAATAACAGATAGACAATGAAGGAGAGCAACAACAGACAGACAATGAAGGAAAGCAACAACAGATAGACAATGAAGGAGAGCAACAACAGACAGACAGAGGAGGGGAAAGCAACAACAGACAGACAGAGGAGGGGAAAGCAACAACAGATAGACAATGAAGGAGAGCAACAACAGACAGTCAGAGGAGGGGAGAGCAACAACAGACAGACAGAGGAGGGGAAAGCAACAACAGACAGACAATGAAGGAGCGCAACAACAGACAGACAGAGGAGGGGAAAGCAACAACAGACAGACAGAGGAGGGGAAAGCAACAACAGACAGACAATGACGGAGCGCAACAACAGACAGACAATGAAGGAAAGCAACAACAGATAGACAATGAAGGAGAGCAACAACAGACAGACAGAGGAGTGGAAAGCAACAACACACAGACAGAGGAGGGGAAAGCAACAACAGATAGACAATGAAGGAGAGCAACAACAGACAGTCAGAGGAGGGGAGAGCAACAACAGACAGACAGAGGAGGGGAAAGCAACAACAGACAGACAATGAAGGAGCGCAACAACAGACAGACAGAGGAGGGGAAAGCAACAACAGACAGACAGAGGAGGGGAAAGCAACAACAGACAGACAATGACGGAGCGCAACAACAGACAGACAATGAAGGAAAGCAACAACAGATAGACAATGAAGGAGAGCAACAACAGACAGACAGAGGAGGGGAAAGCAACAACACACAGACAGAGGAGGGGAAAGCAACAACAGACAGACAGAGGAGGGGAAAGCAACAACAGACAGACAGAGGAGGGGAAAGCAACAACAGATAGACAGAGGAGGGGAAAGCAACAACAGATAGACAATGAAGGAGAGCAACAACAGACAGTCAGAGGAGGGGAGAGCAACAACAGACAGACAGAGGTTGGGAAAGCAACAACAGACAGACAATGAAGGAGCGCAACAACAGACAGACAGAGGAGGGGAAAGCAACAACAGACAGACAGAGGAGGGGAAAGCAACAACAGACAGACAATGACGGAGCGCAACAACAGACAGACAATGAAAGAGAGCAACAACAGACAACTGAGGTGAGCAACAGAGACAGACAATGAAGTCACAGCACAGTTGTAGGAAGATAACAATAATAAATTAGACAACAGAGAACTTATAACGAATAAAAAAATGTCTAAATTAGAAGATTTGAAGTGTGCTCGTGTATTTGGGGGGGTACGGGAGTAGGGGGCCAGATGAAGTCCACTTTTGGGGAAAAAAGATCCCCCCCCTCCACAATGCTGGCTACGGGCCTGGTGTGTGTGTGCACGTGCAGGTCTCTTACCAGGTCCGATGAAGCTCCGAGGCGACTCCTCGTATCCCCACTATGATCTGGTGGGGGTGGAGAATATGGGTGTGGCCTCTCCAAGTCTGATTGACAATTGGCATAGAACCCCTGGTGGCAAATTAGGCTCCACCCCTAGCACCCCCACCTGGCCACCAGGTATAATGCACATGCACAGTTATTTGTCTAAACAGGATGTTCTCACTCCGCATCATGCCTGTCTGATTGTGTGTGTGTGTGTGTGTGTGTGTGTCAGAGTTTCAGCCCGGTGTTCCATGGAAAGGTGTTCAGAGCCCCGAGCCTGACCCAAACCCCTACAGCGGAATGTTGGTGGAGAACACACTCACGGACACTGAACACCATTTATTGCAGGATAACACAGGTGCGCGCGCGCGCGCGCGCACACACACACACACACACACACACACACACACACACACACACACACACGTGTGAAGGGGGTGTGGCCTCCCAATTTTCACTGCTAATGCTGTTATAGATTAAATAAATAAAATTTCAGTCTCTCTCTCAGAGCTGAACACCGTACTGCCTTCACCTGCTGCCTGGCCTTACTGTGCCTCGGACCCACACAACTCAGGTAACTAACACACACACACACACACACACACACTGTAACACAAACACTGTTCTGATGTTTGTAGCTAAATTCCCTGTGCTAGCCCCCAGTTGGCCTCCTGAGCCCATCGGACACAGGACCAATCGAAACGGTTCCCAGCTGCCCCGCCCCCCTCCAGGCTTGACCCATCAGAAGCAGTCTCCGTGGTTAGGGGTGGGGCCTCACCTGCCCAGAGGGTGGAGCTCGGAGAGGCAGAGCCAGGAGTCACCTTTTGGTGCAGGTAACGTTTTACACGTCAGTAATCTCTCTGCAGAGATTACTGCAGAGACTCATTTCAGGATTGCAACGTATGCATTTTAGCCAGAGAGGATCGTTGGTATGAGCAAGGATTTAAAAAAGCCATTTTTGTCAACCTGGAACGGCCATCACTGAACAGAGGTGGTGGTCTAAGACACCATTTATCAGCCACCTACAATGCAGTCCTTGGCACACTTCCCAGACAACTGAATGCACACCAAAACCCAGCTGTTTTCAGTGACTCACAGGAGGACAGAGAGAATCAGCATTCCATTGATCACCCTAACGGGCGACCCGTTGATCATCCTAACAACTCTCGAGGCCGTTCACATCCAGCCCCCAGTGACCCACACCAACAGGATGACTCAATGACACCTTAGATGAGCTTTTCATCCATGAGAGGATAAATACCTGATACTCCCTACCAGTCAGCCAGAACTGAAGAAGCCTTTCGGATGAGAGGTGAAACGTCTTCAAGAATCTTCAAGCAAGTCCAGTTGCTCTCTGTTACCACCCACAGTTTATTCATCACATGTACACTTGTGAAATTCGTCTCTGCATTTAACTCATCTGAAGCAGTGAAAACACACACACCCAGAGCAGTGGGCAGTGATGCTACAGGAAAATATTCAACTTTTTTTTAGAAATTTGGTTTGTATTTGAGCTGTATATTTTACACCTAACTTTTCAAGGCATCTTTGTACTTCACATTCAGAATAACAAATATGTAATCATGATAAATTTAAAAAATGACACATGCAGAACTAAAACTGTAAATTGCAAAGTGCACAATAAAATAAGACAGAAACGAGGTTTGGATCGATATAAAAGTTTTAACAAACAAAAGCTGTTTCATACGATACAACAGGATTTATTTGTATTATTTGTTATTTCTCTCAAATTCAAAAGTACATGGACTAAATAATCAGACAGATGTTCCAACAATGTTCTGTAGTGTGTTTTTATCACTAAACACATTCTGTTCAAACTAACACCAAAACAATCTCAGATCTGAGAAGGTCTTAAAAGATTGTGAAAGAGTGATGATCTTCAGTATTAAATCCACTATACTGCTGATTGGTTACTACATACACTATGGCACAGTTTCACTATATGGATTCCACCAACTCACCAAAAACAACAAAGAAAAAAATCCACCCACCACCTTGCATTGGTCACTGAGGGTAAAAGAGGAAGGTGTTTGAGCAGATAAAGCACTTCCCCCCATACTGTAATTGTTGCATGGGCTCCACCTTCTAGACCTTATAACCTCTTTTTAATTTTAAACAATCAGTGCAGACTGAACAAGAATGAAATCCACCATGATTCAGTCAGATTCATAAACACCAGTCGTCTCATCTCATCTCATTACCTGTAGCCACTTTATCCTGTTCTACAGGGTCGCAGGCAAGCTGGAGCCTATCCCAGCTGACTACGGGCGAAAGGCGGGGTACACCCTGGACAAGTCGCCAGGTCATCACAGGGCAACACCAGTCATGTTCATGGAAAGATCTGAACAGCTGAAGAATCCTCATTCACCGTATTCAGAAAAAAACCCCAATGAAAATGTACTAAGATGGTGTGTCACAAAGGCCACTGGGACTTGCCCAGTTTAGTTCTGAGATTGGGATCTCCAACCGATTGACCGATACCTGATATTAGATTCAGGGATTAAGGCTGATAACTCTGAAGTGTCATCATCAAAGGACATGTGACCTAAATCTGTGTTTTCACTTCTCTGATTATTTTGTTCTGCATTTCTATGCGAAGTCATGCCAACACCTATGCCTGCAGCAGCAGCACCAATGAGTGCACCAATGCCTGTACCAATCCCTACACCAAGCCCTGCACCAATGACTGCACCTGCAGGACCTCCAAAAGCACCACCCACTGCAGCTCCAATTATAGCTCCAGATGCAATTCCACTTCCACTTCCAATTTTAGCAGCAGTAAGCAAAAAATCCATGTTGTTTTTGAAAAACTCTTTAAAACCGTTACCCCCTCTCTCTTCCTCTCTCCTGAGTCTTGCTGCTTCCTCATAGATCTCATTGGAGTAACAGGTTCCTCCATTCCTCTCCACCATTCTGTCTATCTTCTGCAGTAGCTCCCTGACCTGCTCTCTGTTTCTCAGGTTTTCATTATTAAAGACATGATATCCACCTCCACACTGCTCAACTAGTCTCCTGAGTGAGCTGTTCTCCTGAATCATCTGATCCACAGACTTCCCCTTTAACAAGTCTCCATGGGTGAAGAGAATCATTGTGTATTTTTTCATCTCTCTTCCAAAAATCTGCTCTAATTTCTCTACAACATTTTCCTCCTGTTCAGTGAATCTGATATTAATGGGCTGGACATAAAGGAAGGCGTGAGGTCCTGGACTGGACTCATAAATACTCCTCCCTAGCTCTTCAGCTAACTCCTCATGGGATTGTGTTGTGTCAAATAACCCTGGTGTGTCGATCACAGATACATTCCTCCCTAAAACCACTCCATACTGAATCTCAGACTGGGATGTTACTGAGGATGCACTGAGCTCAGATCTGAATCTCTTCTGTCTCAGGATGGTGTTTCCTGTAGCGCTCTTCCCAACACCAGTCTTCCCCACCAGAATGATTCTCCTGTGCAGAGGATCTTCTTCAGGGTCTGGTCGTAGATTTATCTCTGTAGCTGAATATGGATTTAAAAAAGAAGATGAAGATCAGTGCAGTTTTACTGTAAATTTCATTACATTCATTCCACTTCTGTACACCTTTGGTGCTCAGCACAGTGGGGGTTTTAGAAGAACATAATAGATACTAAATTACTACATTAAATGTTTAAATTACTGTACGAAATGCTTACAGAGTAAATATACTTACAGATGATTCGTGCAGTCTTTTTTATCTTCTTAATTAACATCTGGACTTGATTTGGACTTTGCGAGATGTTATCAAAGACATGATATTGGTTCTGAAATCTCTGCACCAGTTTCTCCAGTTCTTCTGTATCTTCTATAAACTGCTGTATAGTGAGATCTCTCTCCAGCTCGTCTCCTCTGGTGAAGAGGATCCACGTGTTTTGGACGAGTCTTTCTGGTATAAACTCCTCGATCAGATCAACAGCTTCTTTATCTTCTCGTGTAAATCTGTCGATTTTCATCACCAACAGAATCACGGTGCAGGTTGTTTCATCTTCCTGGAGCAGACGCTGCCATTTACCTAAAACATTTTCATCGCTTGTTTCTGTATGAAAGAGTCCTGGTGTGTCGTAGACCTCAAGAGTCACTTCATTAAAGGTCACACTCTCCATCTGAACATCCTGAGTGACGGATTTAAATGCCTTCTTGGAAATGAATTTTTTTCCCCCCAGTAGAGTGTTTCCTGAAGCACTTTTTCCTGATCCGGATTTTCCAAGGAGAATAACTTTATAATGTAGATGATGAGGGTTGTTTATAGTTGAAGCCATTTTTCTCTTCTTGTGAGTTGAGCTAAAGGGGGGGGGGGGGAGAGTCTGCATTTAGTGGATATTCAGTACAAATGTAACACCTTTATGTTTTAGTTAAATTACTCTGTGATGGTTTAAATGATGGACTTTTGATATTTCCCACAAAATCATTCTCTTTTTTTTTTGCTTATTTTATCAAGTGCCAGCTTTGAGGGTGGTTTGAAAAATAGTAAATAAATTAAAAAGTCCACTACATCTCTGTCAGTATACACGAGACTGACAGTGCAGAGATTATAAAGCTGTTTTCTTCTTCTTTGTTGGTGGTGTATGGTTTATCCACAATATCTTTGTGAACTCTGTAACAGTTGTAAACTTAATTTCTTACACAGCTGGATAGTGTGTGTGTGTGTGTGTTTCTTTTTCTGGCGTCGCAGCAGCACACTTCTGCACTCCACCCTGCTATCAGCACACACACTGTACACAGATTCAACTGACACCATTTGGAGGTTTAAAGTGAAATGTAATGATACTGAAATGTAAACAGCCAGGTAAATGATATTAATGTGTAAATCCTGCACAGAAATGGAGATTAAAGTATTTATAGAACTCTACAGAGTGTTGTGTAGGAAAATCCACTCACCTGTTAGTGAAGTGTAACTCACTCAGAGACACGACGATAATGAAAGTGAAACTGTGCTTTTTGGGTTATAACAAAGTCACACACACACAAGTGTGCAAGTATCACAGAGAGCGTCACTTCCGTCTTCCTTTGGTGGGAAAATTCAGAAAGGCAGTGAGGCGAACAGCTGGCTGTGCTAACAGCTGACAGCGAAAGCTGGTTGTCCCAACAACTTGCTACCGGGCTATATGGGCCCAAAGAAGATCCCCACTGCTGAGGAAGTCGAGGACATAAAAAAGTCACTCGACTTCATAACTGAAGAAGTTTCTGCTGTCAGGCTGCAGAAGAAGAGCATATTGGACTTGGTGGAAGAGGTGAAAACGCTGTGGATCCAGAATGTGGAGAAGGATAAGCGGATCGTTGACCTGGAAAGCCGAGTGGCCGACCTGGAGCAATACTCCAGAGTGAACGACGCTGTCGTCACTGGGCTCCAGGTAAAACCTCGGTCATACGCTCGGGCGGTGACCGCTATCAGCGGGGAGGAGCCCGGGGAGCTGGATGTGAGCCCGGGGAGCTGGATGTGAGCTCCATGGAGCAGAAGGTTGCTGCTTTCCTGCAGTCCAGGGGAATTCACCTGGACTGCGATAACATCGAGGCTTGCCACCCGCTACCAAGGAGGAACACCAGAGACAAGCAGACCAGCATCATGAGATTCATCAGCCGGAAACATAAAGCTACACTGCTGAAACAAGGAAGGAAACTGAAAGGGACAAACGTCTACATCAACGAGCACCTGACAAAACGCAATGCTGACATCGCCAGAAAAGCACAAAGAAGGAAAATAAAATTCACTCTACATGGATCACCAACTGCAAAGTATTCATCAAGCTGAACGGGACACCGGAGGAGGCGAGAGTTCTGGTCATACGGAACATCGAGGACTTGGACAAATACCAGTGATGCTATCGGGACTGTACGGTAATCAATACCGATGTGACACTACACCAAACCCAGCCATGACACACACCGAAATAACTCCTTCATCCATCACTCGGAACACTACTCGGCTCACGCAAATGCTTGTTGATTATGAAAACCTGGAACTGAAACCACGTGAATTCACTGACCATAAACTACTGGATACAGAAAATGACACAGACCCGGACAATAACTTTTTCTCAACCATTAATGACAGTTGCCACCATTACACAGAGGAACAGTGCAATCAGTCCACTGAGGCTGTGGGGAAATGATCAATAATACACTTCAACAGCAGAAGCATGGACGCTAACTTCAAACACATCAAGAAATACTGACGTCAGTTTACTCATCCATTCAGCATAATCGCCATATCGGAGAGCTGGACTGACCTGGAGAAAGGAGTGGATTTCGAACTGGCTGAATATGAATTTAATTCTATAAACAGGAAAAATAAAGGTGGAGGAGGAGTGGCGGTGTATGTGGACTGTAATTTGAATTATAAGTTAATAGATGGCATGACAACGGTGATCGATAACTTATTAGAATGTTTAACAATCGAAATTAATATTGAAAAAAGTAGAAATGTATTAATTAGCTGTATATATAGAGCGCCAGAAACTAGTATAGAGGTGTTTAAGGACTGGGTAGAAAAGACATTTACAGTAGATAATAAAAAAGTTATCTTCATTTGTGGGGATACTAATATTGATCTGTTGAACCCTAATAAGCACAGTATGACTGAGGAATTTATTAATACCATGTACAGTATGAGTCTCCACCCAAAAATTACCAGACCCACCAGAATTACTGACCATAGTGCTACCTTAATAGATAATATATTTACCAATGATATAGATAATAACAGGGCGGCACGGTGGTGTAGTGGTTAGCGCTGTCGCCTCACAGCAAGAAGGTCCTGGGTTCGAGCCCCGGGGCCGGCGAGGGCCTTTCTGTGCGGAGTTTGCATGTTCTCCCCGTGTCCGCGTGGGTTTCCTCCGGGTGCTCCGGTTTCCCCCACAGTCCAAAGACATGCAGGTTAGGTTAACTGGTGACTCTAAATTGACCGTAGGTGTGAATGTGAGTGTGAATGGTTGTCTGTGTCTATGTGTCAGCCCTGTGATGACCCGGCGACTTGTCCAGGGTGTACCCCGCCTTTCGCCCATAGTCAGCTGGGATAGGCTCCAGCTTGCCTGCGACCCTGTAGAAGGATAAAGCGGCTAGAGATAATGAGATGAGATGAGATAGATAATAACATTATTCGTGGAATATTAATCAATGATATTAGTGATCATCTACCAGTTTTTACAATTTATGACTGTAATCATAAGAGAAATGTGACAGACCATAAACTGAAGTACAGAAGAGTTAGGACTGAGGAGGCCATGTTTGCATTAAATAATGATTTATTAATACAAGACTGGGAATCAGTTTATATAGAGAATAGCATTGATGGAGCATATGATAACTTTTTAAGTATATTCAAATTATTATATGATAAAAATTGCCCACTGAAGCAATATAGTACAAAACTAAACTATAATGAGCAACCTTGGATTACTAAGGGATTACAAAATGCCTGTAAGAAGAAAAACACTCTATATAGAGAATTTATTAAATTAAGAACCAAAGAGGCAGAAAATAAATATAAAAAATATAAAAACAAGTTCACAAGTATCAAAAGGATATGTAGGAAGGATTATTATGGTAAATTAATATATAATAACAAAAATAATATTAAAGGAATATGGAATATATTAAATAGTATTATTAAAGATGGCTCTGGATAAATACATTACCCTAAATACTTTAATGACAAAGGTATCGAAAATTATAACATGGATGTCGTTGCTAATAGTTTTAATAATTTTTTTGTTAATGTTGGACCAAGATTAGCTCAAAATATCTCTGATCCAGTAACAAATGATGATTGTATAGATAATATTATAAAGAGGAATTCTTGTTCTATGTTTCTTACACCAGTAGATGAGAGGGAAATTATTGATCTAGTTAATAAATGTAGTAATAAAATATCCACAGATTGTATGATATTGATATGAAACTAGTGAAAACTATTATTGGGGGGGATTTCTAAACCATTAACATACATCTGTAACTTGTCATTTCAAACCGGTACATTTCCAAGCAATATGAAAATAGCAAAAGTAATTCCATTGTATAAATCTGGGGACAAACACAACTTCACAAATTACAGACCTGTTTCCTTACTTTCTCAATTCTCCAAAATTCTTTAAAAACTATTCAATAACAGAAAAAATACAAACTACTCAGTGATAGTCAATATGGATTTAGAGCAAGTAGATCAACAGAGATGGCACTAATGGAATCAGTTGAAGAAATCAGTAACTCTATAGATGATAAGAAACATGTTGCTGGGATATTTATTGATATTCAAAAAGCTTTTGATACTATTAATCATGATATATTAATTAATAAGATGGAACAGTATGGGATAAGGGGAGTTGTATTAAATTGGATTAAAAGTTATTTGAGCAACAGGACACAATTTGTGAAGTTGGGTGACTCTGTCTCAACTCGTTTGAATATTGATTGTGGTGTCCCTCAGGGGTCAGTATTGGGTCCTAAACTGTTTATTCTTTATATAAACGATATGTGCAATGTATCAAAGATATTTAAGATGGTATTATTTGCAGATGACACAAATATGTTTTGTTCTGGAACAAATTTACATGAGTTAGAAAACATAATCTCTTCAGAATTGTGCAGGTTAAAAAGTTGGTTTGATCGAAATAAATTATCATTAAATCTGTCTAAAACAAAAATCATGTTATTTAATAATTATAAAATAAATAGGGCAATAAATGTACAGGTAGATGGTGTTGATATTGAAAGAGTTTCTAATAATAAATTTCTTGGGGTAATAATAGATGATAGAATTAATTGGAAATCACATATAAAATACATACTAATGAAACTATCAAGAAGCATATCTGTGTTGAGTAAAGCTAAGCACGTCCTGGACTATAATTCACTCCGCATTCTTTACTGTTCCCTGGTTTTACCGTACTTAAATTACTGCTCAGTGGTGTGGGGAAATACGTATAAATGTTCACTTCATGCAATA
>NC_083590.1:487500-525000 GCF_027579695.1 Neoarius graeffei | reverse complement strand
TATAACAACAGACGAAAAGAAAGTTGCATCCGTTAGCGACTCCACATTTCAGGAAAGTACAGGGTCTTCAGGCAGCGCAAGTATTGGTAAGCAGCATCTCATCTCATCTCATTATCTGTAGCTGCTTTATCCTGTTCTACAGGGTCGCGGGCAAGCTGGAGCCTATCCCAGCTGACTACGGGCGAAAGGCGGGGTTCACCCTGGACAAGTCGCCAGGTCATCACAGGGCTGACACATAGACACAGACAACCATTCACACTCACATTCACACCTACGCTCAATTTAGAGTCACCAGTTAACCTAACCTGCATGTCTTTGGACTGTGGGGGAAACCGGAGCACCCGGAGGAAACCCACGCGGACAACATGCAAACTACGCACAGAAAGGCCCTCGCCGGCCATGGGGCTCGAACCCGGACCTCCTTGCTGTGAGGCGACAGCGCTAACCACTACACCACTGTGCCGCCCTAATACAGTATAACAGTGCTAATGTTAATAACAGTAATGCTAATTACATTTGCTAATCTCAGTAATAACAGTGCTCATGTTGATATGCTTGTGTTCCTCAAGAAAAATGTTACAATTCAGGATGTTACATCTGCATAGTATCATAAGACTTAATTAAGATGATTATGATCTCATACATAAGACATTCCACAGAGATTTCTGGACACCATTCTTGCATAAATGCAACAATTTGGTATTAAGGTGCCATAGTTTTGTTGTTTAAGGGTTGTTGTTTAATTTAAATGTTTTCTGTTTTCACGAAAAATATTATCATTATATTTGTTTTGTTCGTTTCACCACTGAGATATCAGTTATAATTTTTTTTTTTGCACCATTTAAGTTTTATTGAGCAGATACCATATTGGCGTGTTTGGCTTATCTCAGAATTTCAGTAAATGCAGCTGTCTGTTAGAACAGGAACTCATTTATGTCTCACACTGTCTAGTCAGTAATTGTATGATTGTTTTATGGTTAAGCATAATAAGCAGTATTATACTTCAGGTAGAAGTTTATTTTGAGACGTTTTTATTGTTAACTATTGTTTAAGGCTTATTTTAAATAAAAATATTTAAGTTTACATTCAACTTTTTGTGCCATGTCACTTTGCATAATATCGTATCGTAAATAATTGTATCGTGTTGAGAAAGTACGATACGTATCGTATCATGAGAGAGGCGTATCGTTACAGCTCTAGTGACCTACAGGCCTCTGTAAGCGCATTAAGTGTTTATGTTCATGACTGCACAATCAAAAAAGGATTGAACAAGTAAGGATTTGATGGAAGGGTGGCCCCTCCTCTCCAAAAAGATTATGGACCATGACTTGGGTCTGCAAAATTATATATGAATAAACCATAAAATTTCTGGAAAAATATCCTTTGGACTGATGAATGTTAGGGTTTTGCTGGGATTCGAACCTGGTTCGTTGGTGTGATAATCCAGCAAACCCCCACTAGGCCACCAGGGGGATGACTCAAATGCAGAGGCGTGAGGCGGAAGTAGAAAAAGAATCAAAAGGTTTATTTAAACTATATACACTATATACAGGGCAAAACAAAAGACAAAAAAAAACCAAAGAGTAAAATCCAAAAGAAAAGCAAAGTGCAAAAATACAAAAGCTAAGAAGATCAAAAAACACAGTACAAAGGAAACTGGAGATAAACATAACAGCACAAAGACTCCGTGACAAGAGGACTGAACTCAGGGGTATAAATAGACAAACTAATTAAGGACACAGGTGAAGATAATTAGGCAATTAACACAAACACAAAACACAGGAACAGTGGCGGCCTCTAGAGGCCAAAATAAACACGACATGAAAAGGAAATAACAGCGGCCTCTAGAGGCCAAAACAGTCCTAGTCCTAACAGGACCCCCCCCTCTAGGAGCGTCTCCTGACGTTCCCAGGGCGATCCGGATGGGCCGAATGGAAGTCCCGACATAGTTCTTTATCAAGGACATCCCGAGCAGGAACCCAGCAGCGCTCCTCAGGACCATAGCCCTCCCAGTCCACCAGATATTGCAACCCGCCGCAGACCCGGCGGGAGTCAAGCAGGCGATTCACAGTGAACACAGTCTGCCCCTGGAAGATGCGGGGGGGTGGGGGGTTCCTAGGGGCAGGGGCATACGTAGACGTCAGTACGGGCCATAACAGGGAAACATGGAAAGTGGGGTTGATCCTCAGAGTCCGGGGCAACTGGAGCCGGTAGGAGACAGGGTTCACCCTGCGCACCACCTTGAAGGGGCCAATGTAGCGAGGAGCAAGCTTGCGGTTCTCCACCCGCAGTGGAAGGTCCTTAGTGGACAGCCAAACACGCTGCCCAGGGCGGAAAGCGTGTGCAGGTCTTCTATGGCGGTTGGCCTGAGTCTGGTTGGTTCTGGAGGTCTGTATGAGGGTCTTCCTGACCTTGCTCCAGGTCTTGCGACACCGTCTCACATATTGGTTGACCGAGGGCACCCCCGCGTCCTCCTCCTGGTCCGGGAACAGAGGTGGCTGGAACCCGAATTGGCACTGGAATGGCGACAGCTTGGTGGCCGATGACTGCAGGGTGTTGTGGGCGTACTCCGCCCATGGCAGCCAGGTGCTCCACGATGTCGGGTTATCCATAGCCAGGCCTCGCAGGGTGGTTTCCAGGTCCTGGTTGAGCCTCTCCGTCTGACCATTGGACTGTGGGTGAAACCCAGAGGAGAGGCTGGCAGTGGCTCCGATGACCTTGCAGAACCCGTGCCACACTCGGGAGGAGAACTGGGGCCCTCGGTCTGAGACGATGTCCTGTGGAAGACCAAAGACTCGGAAGACATGATTAAACAAAAGTTTCGCAGTTTCAAGAGCAGAGGGGAGTTTGCACAGTGGTATGAAGCGGCAGGCCTTGGAGAATCTGTCAACTAAGACCAAAATGACCGTGTTACCTTGTGACTCAGGGAGACCCGTGATAAAGTCGACTGCCACGTGGGACCAGGGACGCCGGGGAATGGTCAGAGGATGCAGGAGACCCTGGGGACGCTGTCGTGGGTTCTTGGTTCTTGTGCAAACCTCACAGGACAGGACAAATGACCTTACTTCCTTCTCCATGTTAGGCCACCAGAAGCGTCTTTTCAGGAAGTCCAGGGTCCTCCGAGCTCCCGGGTGGGCGGTGAGAGGGGAAGAGTGACCCCACTGGAGAACCTTGGCCCGGGCTTGATGTGGGACGTACAAGAGGCCTGGTGGCCCCGTCCCAGGACCGGGGTCCTGGCGTTGGGCTCGTCGGACAGCCTCCTCAATACCCCAGCGGACAGGGGCCACAATCCGGGACACAGGGATAATAGGCCCGACTTCATTCTCCCTGTTAGTGGCAGAGAACAGTCTGGACAGTGCGTCAGGTTTGGTGTTCTTGGAGCCGGGGCGGTATGAGAGGGTGAAGTCAAACCGACTGAAAAACAGGGCCCACCTAGCCTGTCGAGGGTTCAGTCTCTTGGCTTGCTGGAGGTACTCCAGGTTCTTGTGGTCAGTCCAAACCAGGAATGGATGTTGTGCTCCCTCCAGCCAGTGCCTCCACTCCTCAAGGGCCAGTTTGACCGCTAGCAGTTCTCGATCCCCCACATCGTACCGGGACTCAGCAGGACTCAGGCGGTGGGAGAAGTAAGTGCAGGGGTGCAGCTTTCCTTCCGAACGTTGAGAGAGCACCGCGCCGACACCACTGTCCGAGGCGTCCACCTCCACGATGAATGGTTGGGAGGTGTCCGGGAGAACCAGAATGGGTGCCGTGCAGAAGCGGTCCTTGAGGTCTTTGAACGCCTTTTCTGCCTGAGGAGACCAGCCATAAGATCCACCTGTCCCTTTGGTGAGGTCTGACATGGGTGCTGCCACAGAACTGAAGTTCCTGATGAACTTGCGGTAGAAGTTAGCGAATCCTAAGAACCGCTGAACCTCCTTAACGGACTTGGGAGTAGGCCAATCCCGGACGGCCAGGGTCTTGGCAGGGTCCATTTGGAGTTGGCCTGTCCGTACAATAAATCCCAGAAAGGAGACCTCGGGAACATGAAATTCGCATTTCTGGGCCTTGGCGAACAGATTGTTCTGTAGCAGCCTCTGGAGAACCTGGCGGACATGGTGGCGGTGCTCCTGCACGGTCTTGGAAAAGATAAGGATGTCGTCGAGGTAGACAAAAACGTATAGGTTAATCATGTCCCTTAAGACGTCGTTGATTAGGGCCTGAAAAACAGCTGGTGCGTTGGTGAGTCCGAAGGGCATCACCTGGTATTCGTAGTGCCCAGACGGGGTGTTAAAGGCAGTCTTCCACTCGTCTCCCTGTCGGATACGGATGAGGTGGTATGCGTTCCGTAGGTCCAACTTGGTGAAGACGGTGGCGCCTTGGAGCAGGTCGAAAGCTGTGGACATCAGCGGAAGGGGATATCGGTTGCGCACAGTGATCTTATTCAGGCCCCTGTAATCAATACATGGTCGGAGCCCCCCATCCTTCTTGCCGACAAAGAAGAAGCCGGCTCCAGCAGGTGAAGTGGAGGGTCGAATAAACCCAGAGACCAGGGCATCTTTGAGGTATTCCTCCATGGCCTTGCGTTCTGGCTGAGAGAGTGAAAACAGTCTGCCACGAGGAGGGGTAGTCCCAGGGAGCAAGTCGATGGCACAGTCGTAGGCCCGGTGCGGAGGAAGAACGGCGGCCCTGCTCTTGCTGAATACCTCCTTGAGATCCCAGTACTCTGTGGGAACTTGAGATAACTCGGTGAGATCAGGGGGCTCGGCAGGAGACACAGGAGAGCTAGAGAGCAGACAAGAGGCATGGCATGCAGGGCCCCATTCCACAACCTGGCTTGTTACCCAGTCTATGCGAGGGTTGTGGCGAGTAAGCCAAGGAAGGCCTAGAATAACTGGGAACTCAGGTGAAGGAATCAGCTGCAGGGATATTTCTTCCTTGTGACCTTGAGACTGGAGGAAAACTGGAGAAGTAACTTGGGTGACTCTTCCATCACCTAACGCTTGGCCATCGAGGGCAGACACAGACAGTGGGACTTCAAGAGGTGCAGTCGGAATATTGATGCTTTGGGCGAAGTGAATATCCATAAAGTTCCCAGCTGCCCCTGAGTCTATCAAAGCTTGACAAGAGTGGACAGACTCACCCCAGGAGATGGAGACCGGGATGTAGATTCCTTGGCCAGGGAGTCCGGGAGAGAGGGTAGGCCCCGTCACAACCCTCCCTCGGCTGGACGGGGCGGTCCTTTTCCCAAGAGTTCGGGACATGATGCTCGGAAGTGACCAGGCTTGCCACAGTAGATGCAGCACTTGTCCCTCCTTCTGCACTCCCTCTCAGATGCGGAGAGGCGAGTACGACCCACTTGCATGGGTTCTGGACAGTCACTGAAGGAGGTAGACGGTCTCCAGGTAGAGGTAGGGAGGCTGGGGGGGCTCAAGGCTTGGTGGCGTTCTCTCATCCTGTTGTCCAGACGAATAGCATGTGAGATGAGGGTTTCGAGGTCACTTGGGCATCCAATAGAGGCCAGACCGTCCTTGATGGGGTCAGACAGACCATGGTGGAAGGCTGACACCAGGGCAGTCTCGTTCCATCCACTTACTGCTGCGAGTGTTCGGAACGAGATGGCGTAATCTGCGACGCTTCCTCCTTGCCGGATGGACATGAGCTTTCGGGCTGCGTCGGTACTGATGTCTGCCTGATCGAAGACCCGAAGCATCTCTTCAGAAAACAGCTGGAAATCAAAGCACTCAGGTCCCTGTCTTTGCCAGATAGCAGTAGCCCAGGCTCGCGCCTTACCAGCTAATAAGGTGATCACAAAGGCAATCTTGCGGCGATCCGTAGTGTAGGTGGTAGGCTGAAGCTCAAAGGTGAGTTGACACTGAGTAAGGAACTCTCGGCACTCACTGTGCTTGCCGTCATACCTCTGTGGTGCAGGAAGGCTGGGTTCGCGAGGTGAAGAAGGCAGCATTGCAGGAGGCACTGGAGCAGGAGTGGGAGCTGGATCAGGAGCAGGAACTGGATCAGGAGCAGGAGATGCAGGCAGAGATGTCAGCTGTGCCAGGGTTTTCCCAATTTGCTGAAGCAGTTCCTCGTGGCGAGCGAGGGCCTCACGTTGGCTGGTGAGCGTACGTCCATGAGCGTCCATGGTCGCTCCGAAGCGTGTCAAAGCTGCCATAATTCCCTGAAGGTTGGCCGGGTAGACAGTTGAAGCAGCCTCTGCTGAGTCGGTCATGACGGAGTCTTTCTGTTAGGGTTTTGCTGGGATTCGAACCTGGTTCGTTGGTGTGATAATCCAGCAAACCCCCACTAGGCCACCAGGGGGATGACTCAAATGCAGAGGCGTGAGGCGGAAGTAGAAAAAGAATCAAAAGGTTTATTTAAACTATATACACTATATACAGGGCAAAACAAAAGACAAAAAAAAACCAAAGAGTAAAATCCAAAAGAAAAGCAAAGTGCAAAAATACAAAAGCTAAGAAGATCAAAAAACACAGTACAAAGGAAACTGGAGATAAACATAACAGCACAAAGACTCCGTGACAAGAGGACTGAACTCAGGGGTATAAATAGACAAACTAATTAAGGACACAGGTGAAGATAATTAGGCAATTAACACAAACACAAAACACAGGAACAGTGGCGGCCTCTAGAGGCCAAAATAAACACGACATGAAAAGGAAATAACAGCGGCCTCTAGAGGCCAAAACAGTCCTAGTCCTAACAATGAAACCAAGATGGAGATGCTTGGTCATCATGCACAGCCAAACCCAACACAGTGTATCCCCACAAACATTTCTGTGGCAGCGGGGGCGTGGTCAAGTGTCGGTCTGTGACCGGAGGGCGGAGTCAGGGAAGGTAAGTGGCAGAATCACTGCACCTGATGTCAGTTAACATGTGTTTGTATGTCTTCCCCAGTGACCGCGCCCTATATAAGGAGAGAGAGAGCAGAGGAAGGGAGCTCTCTCCCCAACCAGACGACTTGTGTGTGTGCGTGTGACTGGGAGAGTGTGAAAGTAAATGATGAAAAGCTAAATAAAAGAGTTTTGTTCAACTCAGTTCTGGCCTGCCGCAGGCTCCTCCTCTGTCTCTCGGGGAATCCCTCGTGGATTTCCCGTTAGAACAGTCGCGGGACGAGACTCTGCGGCATGCGTTTGACCAAGTGAGAGTAATCGATGGTCAAATGTTCCAGCCAAACGCCACCCCGTCCTTCCCCTATTTCTCCATTATGAGAGATAGATTATACTGAGTGACGCAGGACATTCAGACTAAGGTGCCGATTACACAGCTTTTGATTCCAAAGAGCCACTGGGAATTGGTATTCCAGGCGGCTCACTTTAATCCCATGGCTGGACACTTGGGGCAGGATAAGACACTAGCCCGAATAATGGCCTGGTTCTATTGGCCAGGGATTCGCGGCGATGTCCGTGGGTGGTGTACGGCGTGCCGCGAATGCCAATTAGTAAATCCAGCGGCCATTCCAAAAGCACCTTTGCGCCCTCTACCATTAATCGAGACCCTGTTCGAAAGAATTGGGATGGATCTCGTCGGGCCATTAGATCAGTCAACACGAGGGTATCGCCATATTTTAGTTCTAGTGGACTATGCAACGCGATACCCGGAAGCAGTGCCTCTTTGCAATATTTCAGCACGCAGTATTGCGGAGGCGCTCTTCCACGTCATCTCCCGAGTCGGAATCCCCAAAGAGATTCTGACTGATCAAGGCACCTCGTTTATGTCACGCACACTGAGCGAACTGTATGGGTTATTGGGAATTAAGCCGATCTGCACCAGCATTTATCACCCACAAACGGACGGTTTAGTCGAACAGTTCAATCGCACACTCAAGAGTATAATTAAAATGTTTGGTCGCGAGGACGCATGCAATTGGGATAAATGGCTCGAACCCCTGTTATTTGCAGTGCGAGAGGTCCCACAAGCCTCCACGGGGTTCTCCCCATTCAAATTATTATATGGGCATAAGCCGCATGGCATCCTAGATGTACTGCAAGAAAATTGGGAGGAGGGACCTTCACTGAGCAAAAATGAAATTCAATACGTTATTGACCTGCACGCAAAACTCCACACACTCACACACCTAACCCAGGAGAATTTGCGGCAGGCCCAATAACGGCACACCCACCTGTACAACAGGGGTACGTGCCTTAGGGAGTTTGCACCGGGAGATAAAGTACTCGTACTGTTGCCCACATCGAGCTCCAAATTGATCACCAAGTGGCAAGGACCCTTTGAGGTCACACGGCGAGTCGGGGACGTCGACTATGAGGTGAGGCGAACGGACAGGGGTGGGGCGCTACAGATTTACCACCTCAATCTGCTCAAACTCTGGAACGAGGATGTCCCTGTGGCATTGGTGTCGGTGGTTCCGGAGAAGGCAGAGTTGGGGCCGGAGGTTCAAAAGGGAACATTGACATCGTGTACCTCTCCGGTCCCCTGTGGAGACCACCTCTCCCCGACCCAACTCACGGAGGTTGCCCAGTTGCAGACCGAATTTTTGGACATGTTCTCGCCCCTGCCCGGCCGCACCGGCCTCATAGAACACCACATCGAGACGCCCCCGGGGGTGGTAGTGCGTAGCCGCCCTTACAGGCTACCCGAACACAAGAAAAAAGTGGTTCGGGAAGAACTCCAGTCCATGTTTGAAATGGGCATCGTCGAGGAGTCCCACAGTGACTGGAGCAGCCTGGTGGTCTTGGTTCCCAAGGCCGATGGGTCAGTCCGGTTCTGTGTAGACTATGGACCCTTTTCACGTAACGTCACGACAAACGCGACCGCCATTTTGGACATGTACTACCAGTAGTTTACCACAGCCAACATTGAGGAACGGCAGCAAAGAAAGTTTTTACTTTCAGCAAGACTTCCATCATGCCATTATATTGTTGTGCACCTGGATGTAGTAACCATCAACAAACAAGGCAAGGTTTATCATTTTATCTGATCCCGATGGAGAAGATGGATAGCGACCATTAACAGGAAAGATTGGCAGCCCTCGGCATACCAACGCTTGTGTAGTGACCACTTTGTTGGAGGTAAGAAGAATAAAATTAGCCAGAAAATGCATTACATTGCTGTTAACATTCTGTGGCGGCGAGTGTGTAACCAAATAGGTTAAAATAACCCATTGTAACCTCTTTGTTCTTCTGTAGTAGCTATTGTTGATTAGCTAATGTCAACAACATCATAGCTGGTATGTTACTGTAGCAATGTTTACGTTCAGTCATTTGGATGACTGTTAAATCCTTTCAGTCTCAAGTTTTTCCTTTACTGTATTTACTAGTTTACTGTAATTATGATCCGGCAGCTATTTACACCGGATCCAGTGTAAATAGCTGCCGGAGCCAATGTCTGAGGTTCCGGAGCGCGCTCCGGCTTGCTCCCCCTCAAATTAAGCAGCGCGCTCCGGCTTGCTCCGGGAGTGCTCCGGCCGAGGTTCCGGAGTGTGCTCCGGCTTGCTCCTCCTCAAATTAAGCAGCGCGCTCCGGCTTGCTCCCGGAGTGCTCCGGCCGAGGTTCCGGAGTGTGCTCCGACTTGCTCCCCCTCAAATTAAGCAGTGCGCTCCGGAAGCCGGAGCGCGCTGCTTAATTTGAGGGGGAGCAAGCCGGAGCGTGCTGCTTAATTTGAGGGGGAGCAGGCCAGAGCGTACGTCAGTGAGCAATCCTGGTGGAAGCAGGTAAACGTCGTTCTCTAAGCCTGCTAGCCTCAATTTTTACAAATACCTCTCCCTCTGCTCGCCCTGTAAATGCCCTACGTCGCTTGATAGTGAAGGTGTTTTCTGCATCTCGCTCCTTTTTCTTTTATGTTTTTCGTTTGTCGCCTTCCTCGCATTCAAACTGATTCGAGCCGAAGTCCACTACATGTCCAAAATGGTGGTCGCGTTTACGAAGGTCACGTGACTGAAAAGGGTCTATAGAAAAGTCAACACGGTGTCTAAATTCGATGCGTACCCAATGCCTCGTATTGATGAGTTGCTGGATCGACTAGGCACGGCTCGCTTTTACTCGACACTGGATTTGACAAAGGGTTATTGGCAGATCCCCTTGACTCCACTATCCCGAGAAAAAACGTCCTTTTCCACATCGTTTGGCTTACACCATGGCTATGGACTGCAGTGAGCTCGTTGCTCATTTAATATTCGTGGTTGTCCAGCGCTCTGCGCTTTAACGCTTGGCGTGATGTTCCGAGCGATGTTCCTCGGTGGTGTCGCGGCAGCTGTGCAGGTGGTTTGGGACACACCAGTGCTCTGCGTGGCGGAGCTTCTGTGCTCACTTTGTGGATCCACGGCGTGGTGTTCGAGCGATGTTGCTGACGGCGTCACGGCGGCTGTGCTGGAGATGTGGGACTTGTTTTCATGTGCCTTTTGGAGGGACTGTGGCTGCTACACCACTGGAATTACTTCTTGACCCCTACTTGGTGGACTTTTTACTTTTATTTTTTATTATTTATTTATTATTTTTATTGTTATTTTTTTTCTTTGTCTATAATTGTAACGCGTCCTTGGGTTTTTTTTAAAGTAATCTGTGGTTTGTAGAAGAGAGCAACTGGACTTGCTTGAAAAGTCTTGAAGACGTTTCGCCTCTCGTCCGAAAGGCATCCTCAGTTCTGTCTGACTAATAGGGAGTATCCAGTATTTATCCTCTCATGGATCATCATAGAATCCGAATCAGAATGCTGATGGCTGCATTGTAGGTGGCTGATAAAAAGATGTCATAGACACCCACCTCTGTTCAGTGATGGTCGTTCCAGGTTGACAAAAATGAATGATCCTCTCTGGCTAAGATGTCTGCCAGTTTTCTGGAAGTCCTGTTTTCTGGAGTTGTTAAGACCAACAACAATAAGACCGCGAAAGATCACCATTTTTAAGCGACGAGAAGCAGCAGCTGTAAAACGTGAAGTCATCCATTATTATTATTGTTGTTGTTGCTGCTGCTGCTTCTTCCGTGTTGTTTTTGCTTCGATATTCGTGCCAAGGTTTATGCAAACGTAGCGATGTAACTGACATATACAGCGACATAATGACGTGGCTTCCCTTAGCACAGTGAGCTATGGAAAAGCAAACTGGTTCTCAGCTGACTCGTAAGTTGAACGAGTTGTGAACCAGCACCAGCACTGGAACTGATTTGGTGGAAAAGGGGTATCAGATAATGAAAGTGAAACTGTGCTTTTTGGGTTATAACAAAGTCACACACACACAAGTCAAGTGTGCAAGTATCACAGAGAGCGTCACTTCCGTCTTCCTTTAGCAGGAAAATTCAGAAAGGCAGTGAGGTGAACAGCTGGCTGTGCTAACAGCTGACGGCGAAAGCTGGTTGTCCCAGCAACTTGCTACCGGGCTATATGGGCCCAAAGAAGATCCCCACTGCTGAGGAAGTCGAGGACATAAAAAAGTCACTCGACTTCATAACGGAAGAAGTTTCTGCTGTCAGGCTGCAGCAGAAGAGCATATTGGACTTGGTGGAAGAGGTGAAAATGCTGCGGATCCAGAATGCAGAGAAGGATAAGCGGATTGCCGACCTGGAAAGCCGAGTGGCCGACCTGGAGCAATACTCCAGAATAAACGACGTTGTCATCACTGGGCTCCAGGTAAAACCTCGGTCATACGCTCGGGCGGTGACCGCTATCAGCGGGGAGGAGCCCGGGGAGGAGCCCGGGGAGGTGGATGTGAGCTCCACGGAGCAGCAGGTAGCTGCTTTCCTGCAGTCCAGGGGAATTCACCTGGACTGCGATAACATCGAGGCTTGCCACCCGCTACCAAGGAGGAACACCAGAGACAAACAGACCATCATCATGAGATTCATCAGCTGGAAACATAAAGCTGCTGAAACAAGGAAGGAAACTGAAAGGGACAAACGTCTCCATCAACGAGCACCTGACAAAACGCAATGCCGACATCGCCAGAAAAGCATGACATCTGAAGAAAGAAAACAAAATTCACTCTACATGGATCACCAACTGCAAAGTATTCATCAAGCTGAACGGGACACCGGAGGAGGTGAGAGTTCTGGTCATACGGAACATCGAGGACTTGGACAAATACCAGTGATGCTATCGGGACTGTACGGTAATCAATACCGATGTGACACTACACCAAACTCAACCATGACACACACCGAAATAACTCTTTCATCCATTACCCGGAACACTACTCGGCTCACGCAAATGCTTGTTGATTATGAAAACCTGGAACTGAAACCACATGAATTCTCTGACCGTAAACTATTGGATACAGAAAATGACACAGACCCGGACAATAACTTTTTCTCAACCATTAATGATAATTGCCACCATTACACAGAGGAACAGTCCAATCAGTCCACTGAGGCTGTGGGGAAATGATCAATAATACACTTCAACAGCAGAAGCATGGACGCTAACTTCAAACACATCAAGAAATACTGAAGTCAGTTTACTCATCCATTCAGCATAATCGCCATATCGGAGAGCTGGACTGACCTGGAGAAAGGAGTGGATTTCCAACTGGCTGGATATGAATTTAATTCTATAAACAGGAAAATAAAGGTGGAGGAGGAGTGGCGGTGTATGTGGACTGTAATTTGAATTATAAGTTAATAGATGGCATGACAATGGTGAATGATAACTTATTAGAATGTTTAACAATCGAAATTAAAATTGAAAAAAGTAGAAATGTATTAATTAGCTGTATATATAGAGCGCCAGAAACTTTACAGTAGATAATAAAAAAGTTATCTTCATTTGTGGGGATACTAATATTGATCTGCTGAACCCTAATAAGCACAGTATGACTGAGGAATTTATTAATACCATGTACAGTATGAGTCTCCACCATGGGCGTCGCCACCATTGAATGTGAAGGGGGCGTGTCCCCCTCACATTTCATAATTCTTCGTTTGGACCCCTCCCCCCCCACACACCTTTAACATAAAATATGAGTTCACCCAGCGCCGTTTCTATTGCTTCGTGAAAGAATCCATTCCACTTGATTGATAAGAGACACAGAGCACTGAAAATCCACTCCGGGTTTTCCGGGCGCTCCCTACAACAACTCACCGCGCGCGAGGGAAGTGAATCTCAGCGCGAGCTCAGACATGTTGATGCAGCTGCTGGAAAGTGGAGGAGGTGACGTCATCCCCATCGCCACCTCACAATGTCTAGCTTTTGCTAAAACCTTATTCTTTTGTTATCTGCCCTCAAAATTAACCCTAGGCCACGTTAAATTAATGTCCAACTAAACAGTGAAATAAGCTTAGCCTAATGGGGTATTCTTGGTTGATGGTGAATTGTTTGCAGTATTTGCTCCCAGACACAATGGACATAAGGACATTCTTTACAAAGAAGCGGAAAGTCAGTCAGAATTTCCCCACAGGACAGGGTTTCTTTGTCCCAATGGAAATGTTAGTGCAGTTAGCTGGCTAGTCAATGTTAGGAGATGCATCAGCTAGCTTAATGTTAGCTATCATTTAATTCAAACCCAGTCGGCCTGCCTTACTGTAATGCCAAGAATGAGGTCAAGTCTGCTCTGATGATATTTAGTGATTCCTTGTTTTGTCTGGTCTTTGCCAGTTTTCTGGAAAGTAACATGGGAAATCAGTGTATGGGGAAGGAATAGTAGAGATGAAAGCGATGGAGAGAGATGGATGCTATTCCAGGTGGATTGTGAAGGAAAGGGGGATAAAAGTGATGAAGTGGTAGAAATTGTGGTGGCACCAATGTAAGAAGGAGTTATATCTATAAATCTATTTGCTATACTAATCTGTAAATGTTACTGTAGCACCACCATTGCATGTAGGTTGACAAAACTGCACTTGCTCATTGTGTGAAGTTCTCTTTTATGTGTCGTTGCTTGACACAGTGTGATTGTGTGTTATGAAGACTGCATGATGCCATGCCATTTTTGTTATGAGTATCACTAAATCGGAAAAAAGTAAAACGCACCCACTAAAGTCACTGTTGGTGGTGAACAAAATTGCACCTGTTCATTGTGTGAAGTTATTTTTTATGTGTCACCGTTGCTTGACACAGTGTGATTTTGTGTTATGAAGTTTGCATGATGCCATGTCATGCCTGTTCATTGTGTGAAATTATGAATATTCTTATTTTTAAACATACAGTTGAGTGTCACTATTGCTTGGCCCAGTGGCATGTTGTGTTACATCTAAAACTAAATAGAAAACACAAAATAAAAAGTCAAATGCACCCATAAAGTCATTGTTGGTGATAAATTGTGTCACATTCATCTCAATATCTTAGGCGTAGTGGTGGGTTTAAAAACAGGCTGATGAATATATGGACTAGTTGAATGAGGACTTATTGTTGAGTCTCTAAAATAGTCATTGAATTAAGTGACTTTTGTAGGTTAAATGAGGTGTTTAACAACCTGTTAAAAATCCACCAGAATGCAGGAAATGGCATCTAATTAATTAAAAATTTTCTGGTGGAGGACCCCCCACCAGTGTGTCCCCCCCACATTAAAAATGCTTCTGACGCCCCTGGTCTCCACCCAAAAATTACCAGATCCACCAGAATTACTGACCATAGTGCTACCTTAATAGATAATATATTTACCAATGATATAGATAATAACATTATAAGTGGAATATTAATCAATGATATTAGTGAACATCTACCAGTTTTTACAATTTATGACTGTAATCATAAGAGAAGGCGGCACGGTGGTGTACTGGTTAGCGCTGTCGCCTCACAGCAAGAAGGTCTGGGTTCAAGCCCCGTGGCCGGCGAGGGCCTTTCTGTGCGGAGTTTGCATGTTCTCCCCGTGTCCGCGTGGGTTTCCTCCGGGTGCTCCGGTTTCCCCCACAGTCCAAAGACATGCAGGTTAGGTTAACTGGTGACTCTAAATTGAGCGTAGGTGTGAATGTGAGTGTGAATGGTTGTCTGTGTCTATGTGTCAGCCCTGTGATGACCTGGCGACTTGTCCAGGGTGTACCCCGCCTTTCACCCGTAGCCAGCTGGGATAGGCTCCAGCTTGCCTGCGACCCTGTAGAAGGATAAAGCGGCTACAGATAATGAGATGAGATGAGATGAGATGAGATGAGATGAGATGAGATGAGATGAGATCATAAGAGAAATGTGACAGACCATAAACTTAAGTACAGAAGAGTTAGGACTGAGGAAGCCATGTTTGCATTAAATAATGATTTATTAATACAAGACTGGGAATCAGTTTATATAGAGAATAGCATTGATGGAGCATATGATAAATTTTTAAGTATATTCAAATTATTATATGATGAAAATTGCCCATTGAAGCAATATAGTACAAAACATAACGATAATGACCAACCTTGGATTACTAAGGGATTACAAAATGCCTGTAAGAAGAAAAACACTCTATATAGAGAATTTATTAAATTAAGAACCAAAGAGGCAGAAAATAAATATAAAAAATATAAAAACAAGTTAACAAGTATCATAAGGAGATGTAGGAAGGATTATTATGGTAAATTAATATATAATAGCAAAAATAATATTAAAGGAATATGGAATATATTAAATAGTATTATTAAAGATGGCTCTGGACAAATACATTACCCTAAATACTTTAATGACAAAGGTATCGAAAATTATAACATGGATGTCGTTGCTAATAGTTTTAATAATTTTTTTGTTAATGTTGGACCAAGATTAGCTCAAAATATCTCTGATCCGGTAACAAATGATGATTGTATTGATAATATTATAAAGAGGAATTCTTCTTCTATGTTTCTTACACCAGTAGATGAGAGGGAAATTATTGATTTAGTTAATAAATGTAGTAATAAAATATCCACAGATTGTAATGATATTGATATGAAACTAGTGAAAACTATTATTGGGGGATTTCTAAACCATTAACATACATCTGTAACTTGTCATTTCAAACCGGTACATTTCCAAGCAATATGAAAATAGCAAAAGTAATTCCATTGTATAAATCTGGGGACAAACACAACTTCACAAATTACAGACCTGTTTCTTTACTTCCTCAATTCTCCAAAATTCTTGAAAAACTATTCAATAACAGATTCAATAAATTCATTGAAAAATACAAAACTACTCAGTGATGGTCAATATGGATTTAGAGCAAGTAGATCAACAGAGATGGCACTAATGGAGTCCATTGAAGAAATCAGTAACTCTATAGATGATAAGAAACATGTCGCTGGGATATTTATTGATCTTCAAAAAGCTTTTGGTACTATTAATCATGAGATATTAATTAATAAGATGGAACAGTATGGGATAAGGGGAGTTGTATTAAATTGGATAAGAAGTTATTTGAGCAACAGGACACAATTTGTGAAGTTGGGTGACTCTGGCCCAATCCCAATTCTAATTTCTACCCCTACCCCTACCCCTACCCCTTCCCCTCCCCCTTCCCCTTGGCCCTTCCCCTTGAAACTGAGCTACAAGGGATAGGGCTTGAAATTCAACCCCTACGTATTGGGATAGCCCTTCAACGATCGCATACGTCATCGCGTACCTCCGTCAGCGTTTACGTTAGCAAAACGCGACCAAATGCGTCATTGGCTGCGACCAGCCGCTACAGTCAGAGCCAGAGCCAGAACCAGAAATCTCTGCTGGCAGGGTGTGATTTGTTAACTAACACCACTGAATGGGATATCTTTGGCGCTTCGTGCACCACATCCGACAGAATGAGGTGTCAGAACACTCATGTAAACAATAAAAGCGAGAATAACAGAACAAAACGTACGCAGTCAAGCAACCGAAAACAATACTCACTCCCAAAGCTTTTTAGCAGCAGCTTGGATTTCAGAAATCGCTGCTCATTCTCAGCTCAAAAGCGAATCAAGCGGCATGTTTCCTCTGGATAACAACTTAAAACACGTAAATAATGGAGAAAATACATTTATGACAATCTTTCGCCGCGGGAACCGCCATCTTTCTGAAATCCGCATGAAATCTCGCTGAAATCCGCATGGCATTGTGGGAAATCACTCAAACCCCTTCGTTCGGAGTCACCTCCAGGAAAATCTCCGTTTGGAGGGGTACAGAAGCCCTACCCCTTCCCCTACCCCTCCGCGTTAACTGGGATTGGGATACCCCTACCCCTTCACGTGAACGCGCAAAATGGAGGGGAAGGGCCAAGGGGTTGGTCCAAGGGGTGAAATGGGATTCGGCCTCTGTCTCAACTCATTTGAATATTGATTGTGGTGTCCCTCAGGGGTCAGTATTGGGTCCTAAACTGTTTATTCTTTATATAAATGATATGTGCAATGTATCAAAGATATTTAAGATGGTATTATTTGCAGATGACACAAATATGTTTTGTTCTGGAACAAATTTACATGAGTTAGAAAACATAATCTCTTCAGAACTGTGCAGGTTAAAAAGTTGGTTTGATCGAAATAAAATATCATTAAATCTGTCTAAAACAAAAATCATGTTATTTAATAATTATAAAATAAATAGGGCAATAAATGTACAGGTAGATGGTGTTGATATTGAAAGAGTTTCTAATAAATTTCTTGGGGTAATAATAGATGATAGAATTAATTGGAAATCGCATATAAAATACATACTAATGAAACTATCAAGAAGCATATCTGTGTTGAGTAAAGCTAAGCACGTCCTGGACTATAATTCACTCCGCATTCTTTACTGTTCCCTGGTTTTACCGTACTTAAATTACTGCTCAGTGGTGTGGGGAAATACGTATAAATGTTCACTTCATGCAATAACTATACTTCAAAAAAGAGCTATAAGAATAATTCATAGTGCTGGTTACTGAGATCATACTAATTCACTATTCTTAAATTCAAAATGTTTAAAATTCAGGGATATTATAGAATATAAAACTGCCTTAATAATGTACAAAGTAAGGAATTATAAAGTACCAAGGAATATCCAAACAATGTTCTCGGATAGAGAGGGGGGGCTATAATTTTAGGGGTAAATTGAAATTTAAAATTCGCAGTGCTAGGACAACGTTAAAAATGTTCAGTATCTCTTTGTGGAGTAAAGCTATGGAACAGTTTGAATGTGGAGCTCATGAAATGTACAACTATAAACCAGTTCAAAAAAAGGTATAAGGAACAGATCTTTATGAGGTATAGGGAGGAGGAATTACAATAACATGCTATTGATAATATAAGTGTATATATGTGGGTATGGGTACATACGGATATATTATATAAAAAGTCAGTATTTGTGTATATATCTATATATGTATATATGTATGTATGTATAGTGCATAATTGTATATAATATATAAGCATAATATGCATAATTATGATATGGGTGTCTGTGTACGTATGGATGTGTATAGTTATAGGTATGTGTATATGTATGTACTGTATATATGTATTGTATGTGTGTATATATGCATAACATAAGTATTTGTATATATATGATTTCATTTGGGTGATATTATACCATGTTGGTATGTCTTGGTATGTTGGTATGGGTTTTTTTGTTGATTTTGCTTTCTTTTGTATATATAGTTTAATATGGTGGAAAGTGACGTTTGATTAACGGTGGTATAGAGGGTTAGGATTTGATAAGTTATTTACTTCTTCCTAATCCTTTCCGAACATTATTATGTTACTGCCTTGTGGCTACGCTATTCTGTTTATGATGGTGTTTTGATGATTACATTTTTTTATTTTTATTTATTATTTTTTTGTTGTTTTATATCTTCTTTACTGTTCAGAATCAATCAATCAATCAATCAATCAATCAATCAATCAATCAATCAGTCCTCCATCACTGTTCAGACTTGGGGGGAAGGGTGTGTCCTGTCTTGTGTAGGTGTAAATATACTAGTTGGTGCATGTGTAGAGTTGTGTTCATTCTCAGTACACCACCACATCTCTCATTCACACATAACACATTCTCTCTTCTCTTGTCTGGAGCTACACTACACTACGAGTGAGGGTTTGGTATTTCTGGCCATTCTACTGCCCGAGGCGAGATCCTATTTAATAATCAATAGGCCATTCTATAGATATTGAAAATAGCTATTCAATCTACACAGCTAGGCCAGGTTTATTATAATTTACACACAATGCATCAACTGTTATTGATTATTCATTTCACATTAACTCCATAATGAACCATGATGTTCCTATAATACAGTCTCAATCAGAGGAGCTTTAAAAACTGTCTGAGATTACCCAACACATAATTTTAACATTACCAGAAATACCTGGTTACCTGAAAAATGTGTTTCTATATCTTCTACTTTGTTTAATAAAGCTGGAAAAAGATTGAATATACTACTGTCAAGGTCATCTCCAAACACTCTGAAATTCTCCATTCTACAGTGAGAAGGATTGCTTACAACTGGAGAACCTTCAAGACAGTCATCTGTAGGTGCAATAGGCTTATCAAATCAGTCTCATGTAAAAAGGGATCAGTCTCATAAATTCATTAATTCAAGAGTCTAATAATTTATAGCCAAACTATTAAAATCAATGGAATAACTTAGTGGTGATGTTGATATAGTTTAGTGAGTATTGTAGTTCTAATGTAATATGTTTACTCTAGATCTATAACATTCGTATAACAGCCAAATGGGTGAAGGTGATTAGAATATTTTCCTTGGCAGAGGTTGGCACTCAGTGAATGTTGTAACAGTAAACAGGACACAGTTTATTCCAAAGATACCATTTATTGAAAGAGCTGACACGAATTAGAAACTAATGCTGATCAGATATAGCAACAATAGCAGCCAAGGACTAATTGCATATAAATGGTGATACAATGTATACAAATAAGAATCAGTAGTGTATATGATAATTAAGGCACTAATGGTGATCAGAAGTTTGCATGTTCTCCCTGTGTCTGCATGAGTTTCTTCCGGGTGCTCCGGTTTCCCCCACAGTTCAAAGACATGTGGTTAGGTTAATATGGGACGGCATTGGGCTGAGGTGCCCTTCAGCAAGGCACCTAACTCCCGACTGCTCCCCGGGCGCTGTTAGCATGGCTGCCCACTGCTCTGGGTATGTGTGTGTGTGCTCATTGCTCACGTGTGTGTGCATGTGTGTGTTCACTGCTTCAGATGGGTTAAATGCAGAGAGGAAATTTCACAAGTGTGTGATGAATAAAGTTGCACTTTCTTTTTTTTCTTTTCTTTCAGAAATAATAAGCTATAGCCAGTGTTACAGTGTAGGGGTGAGTGGATGTTAAAATGTGATAGGGGAATCATGTGTTTATATGTGTGTGTGTGTGTGTGTGTGTGTGTGTGTGTGTGTGTGTGTGTGTGTGAGACTAGGTGTGTGTGTAAAAGACTGTGTGTGTGTGTGTGTGTTTGTGTATGAGTAGGTGTGTGTGTGTGAGTAGGTGTGTGTGTAAGAGTGTGTGTGTGAGAGTGTGTGTATAAGAGTGTGTGTGTATGAGTAGGTGTGTGTGTGAGAGAGTGTGTGCGTAAGAGTGTGTGTGTGGAATGTGAATGGAATGCAGTACCAGGCACCGCCTAGAGGGGGGGATGGTCAATGGAGGGAGTTAAAAAGAGAGAGAGAGAGAGACAACACATGCACGATCTAACCAAATACAGATAGTAAACAAAGCAAATCAAACAACACGCGGTCTAAGACCGACTTTCATGTGAATCAAAATGCGTACATTTAAACCATAAATGAATTCAAATGAACAACACTCTTCGCATTAACTAGCCACAGTTAAGACTACAATTGCCCAGATGCCAGCCTTACTGGAGATCGCTCTTGGCGGCTGAAAGTGCCTTCTGTTATCCAACAACAGCGCAGAGTGCAGGTCTGAGGAGAAAACAGTTTTGTTCTTTACAGCTCATCAGCTGAAGATCTTCAGTGTCTCGTTGGTCATCCGATGATCTGGAAGGAATCTTGTTTATAATTCGTCGACGTTGAGAAAGAGAAAAGGGATCTGGTCACCTTTTCTCTTTGAAATTCTGTGTGGGCTGCAGTAACTAACCGGTTCAGTTATTATTACAACTCTGCGAAGGTCAAATACATTGAACTTTGGCTAAAGGTTCGGTATCAATAGCTCGTTCTTTGTTCTCTGTCCTTCTGTAGTGCCAATGCATCTGCTTCTCTCTTTCACGCATGGAATCCACTGCCAGAGAGAGAGAATTTCGGTTCTGCCGCTGGTTTAAATCAGTCGTGACGTCACTGTATTTGGTATCCGGTATCATCTCTGTAGCCAATACTGTTACAGGGAGTCAGAAGAATGGGCGGAGATAGAACATGGCGTCGAGTACAGGGATTGGTGTGTTCAAACTGTACTGTGAAAGGGGGAAGATGGTTACTATGGTTACGGGCATGGCAGCCCCCCACACACCAATCTTCCCAGGAGTGAACATTCCAGCAAATTCATTCCAAGGTCAGACTGTTTAATGCTCAGACATTAAAAGAAAACCCAAGAGCGACATCGTGTGATGTATAGAGCTGTAACGGTACTCTGCGGAGCACCGAACTCCGCGGTTTAAACCTGCAGTTCAGAGCACGATACGACAGTGACATTTTTCGTCTCGGTTTGAAGTTTCAACATATTCCCGCCAGTTTACTATCCTTTCTTTTTATTGGCTAAATCGTTTACCGTAATCCAATCAGATCGACTGTTACAGAAAATCAGTCGGTGCTTTTTACAAAATGGCTGATACGCCTGATAGTAATGAATCTGAATCAGCGATAAAGATTAAAGAGGCCCCAACAAAATTCAGATCGCAAGTTTGGAAGTATTTTGGCTTTCGAGAAGATGCAGGCACCAAACAGCAAACGATTTGCAAACTGTGTCACTCAGCTGTTAGCTATAAAACTGGAAATATATGTCGAACATGGCGACACATTTAAAGCGGAAACACAATATAACAACAGACGAAAAGAAAGTTGCGTCCGTTAGCGACTCCGCATTTCAGGAAAGTACAGGGTCTTCAGGCAGCGCAAGTATTGGTAAGCAGCGTCAAAAAAAAATTGAGGATCTGTTTTCTCATTCATCAAGTCTGGGACCAACAAGCCAGAAGGCAACAGCTCTGACTAGAGCCATTGGCTTTTATATTGCATGTGATATAACTGTCATCAGTTACATAAATGGCATGAATAATATTTCTAATACAGTGGGACAAAAAAGTATTTAGTCAGCCACCAATTGTGCAAGTTCTCCCACTTAAAAAGATGAGAGAGGCCTGTAATTTTCATCATAGGTATACTTCAACTATGAGAGACAGAATGGGGGGAAAGAATTCAGGAAATCACATTGTAGGATTTTTAATGAATTAATTGGTAAATTCCTCTGTAAAATAAGTATTTGGTCACCTACAAACAAGCATGATTTCTGGCTCTCACAGACCTGTAACTTCTTCTTGAAGAGGCTCCTCTGTCCTCCACTCGTTACCTGTATTAATGGCACCTGTTTGAACTCGTTATCAGTATAAAAGACACCTGTCCACAACCTCAAACAGTCACACTCCAAACTCCACTATGGCCAAGACCAAAGAGCTGTCAAAGGACACCAGAAACAAAATTGTAGACCTGCACCAGGCTGGGAAGACTGAATCTGCAATAGGTAAGCAGCTTGGTGTGAAGAAATCAACTGTGGGAGCAATTATTAGAAAATGGAAGACATACAAGACCACTGATAATCTCCCTCGATCTGGTGCCCCATGCAAGATCTCACCCCGTGGGGTCAAAATGATCACAAGAACGGTGAGCAAAAATCCCAGAACCACATGGGGGGACCTAGTGAATGACCTGCAGAGAGCTGGGACCAAAGTAACAAAGGCTACCATCAGTAACACACTACGCCGCCAGGGACTCAAATCCTGCAGTGCCAGACGTGTCCCCCTGCTTAAGCCAGTACATGTCCAGGCCCATCTGAAGTTTGCTAGAGAGCATTTGGATGATCCAGAAGAGGATTGGGAGAATGTCATATGGTCAGATGAAATCAAAATAGAACTTTTTGGTAAAAACTCAACTTGTCGTGTTTGGAGGAGAAAGAATGCTGAGTTGCATCCAAAGAACACCATACCTACTGTGAAGCATGGGGGTGGAAACATCATGCTTTGGGGCTGTTTTTCTGCAAAGGGACCAGGACGACTGATCCGTGTAAAGGAAAGAATGAATGGGGCCATGTATCATGAGATTTTGAGTGAAAACCTCCTTCCATCAGCAAGGGCATTGAAGATGAAACGTGGCTGGGTCTTTCAGCATGACAATGATCCCAAACACATCGCCCGGGCAACGAAGGAGTGGCTTCGTAAGAAGCATTTCAAGGTCCTGGAGTGGCCTAGCCAGTCTCCAGATCTCAACCCCATAGAAAATCTTTGGAGGGAGTTGAAAGTCCGTGTTGCCCAGCAACAGCCCCAAAACATCACTGCTCTAGAGGAGATCTGCATGGAGGAATGGGCCAAAATACCAGCAACAGTGTGTGAAAACCTTGTGAAGACTTACAGAAAACGTTTAGCCTCTGTCATTGCCAACAAAGGGTATATAACAAAGTATTGAGATGAACTTTTGTTATTGACCAAATACTTATTTTCCATCATAATTTGCAAATAAATTCGTTAAAAATCAGACAATGTGATTTTCTGGATTTTTTTTTCTCATTCTGTCTCTCATAGTTGAAGTGTACCTATGATGAAAATTACAGGCCTCTCTCATCTTTTTAAGTGGGAGAACTTGCACAATTGGTGACTGACTAAATACTTTTTTGCCCCACTGTATATAAATTAGTTTTGTAATTTTATTTCTTTATTGGGGCATGATTTTTATGGTGCGCCATATTTTTTGTGTTGTATTTGTTGTGTTTGTATTGAGGCGGAACCTATTATTGGAGCTACGCTCTGGGGGACATAATTTATGACCGTAAAACAAAGGGAATATCTTCAGAAACGGCGGTAATCCAGTCCTTTGCATATCAGGACTAAAGGACACTTTATGCATTGTTTGTGAGATGCATTTGATGAACATTGCGTGAAGAATGTAACACGGACATTTAAAGTTTGTATGGAACCCAGGTTTGGAATATTGTTCGAGAAGAAATGTTCTGAAGAATGACGAAGCTTTTTGTGCAAGGAACCTAGCTCCTTTTGGTAACAAGCTGCCAGCGAGGTAAGCTTATGTCTCTAAATAGTTGTTAATATTACCTATGTTTGTATAGCATGATCTGCATTAGTTTAATTGTTGTTTGTTATTGTCAGTTTTCACGGGACCAAGCAGAATAAAGAGCGCCCTGTGGTTTAAACGAAAACTCTGTTTCCTCGTGTTACTGGGGGAGCTACAGTGAAAACTCGGATGTCAACACCCAAGGCATGTGGAGAAGCGAGCGGCAAGCCATCGTCATCGCTTCGTATTCGTCAGCGCCTCTTCGGAGAGACGACGCACGAGAGCTACTTTGCCGTCCGCAGTACGGTGCAGGTGCCATTGTTTTACTAGCGTATGCTCAACATTTTGAACAGACTTTTGCAGAGACTTCGGTTTGAGCTCTGTAGGAATTCATTTGAATGGTGTTTGACTACAACAAGAGACTCTTGGGTTTGAATTCACATTTAAAAGGGACAGTGTTCATATCTATGTCAATCTATGTTTTCTTTGTTGGTTAATAACTTTTGGTTTGATGATAGTCCCTTGGTTTAGACCATTTCAATACCACAATGGCAGGTTGTAGCATTGTGTATGATCACAGAAATGTGTATGAGTAACCTAACAGTTATTGCAAATGCTTATTTAAATAGATATCTTTAAGGTTGGATAAACTTAATGTAAAGTTCACTCTTATTGATCTTAAACTAATTATTAAGACCTGATGTTAAGTAAGCTGAATTTAGGCTAATATATTTAGTTATTTCAATCTTTTGACAACCTAACTTTAAGTTAAAAGGGTTTTACCTTTAATAATTATTGCAGTTCTCTGAGATTTAAGCAGAAAGTGAGACATAAAAACAGGAACATATTACTTCTTTTTCTCTAACTTAAATGTCATTCTGAATTCATAAAGATTAAGATAGGTTCACTAAAATGTCTGTGTCAGGTAGTGTAATTGAGAATGACAGAGAAAGTGTAAAACAAACCGTAGAGACACCCACCAAGGAAGATGCTGGCAAGGAACAAGATGTAAGGCTAGATGAGCCAGAACACTCATATTTGATTGAAAACGTGGCATCCAATCCCAACTGCTCACAAGAAGTACTGCAAGGCCGAAGAGTCCGCAAGTTGACAGAGAAGGGCCAAGAACTGCAGGAAGAGCAAATAAAAAGACTGGAACGCAGGTTCAATTCAAACTATGAAAAGTGGAAGGCACTCGTTAAAGATGCCAAACAATCTTCTAAGACCAGTAATTCGAATGCCATGCTACAGAAACATGTAGTTGAGATAAGGAAGGCCTCAACTGAGTTAGAGCAGATTTATGAAGACATACGTCATATCCAAACACCACAACAAGACATGCGTCATAGAATAGACACTTGTGAAGTAGTAACCAAGGAAATCATTGAAGTTGCGAATGGCTATCTAGTGAGAAATGAGCAAGAAGAAGATTTCAAAAGTGCAAAGTCTCTAAAGCTAAGGCCTGACACACAGAGCATCATTTCTGGCCACTCAAGATCTGTGCATCGCTCCCACGCCAGTTCAGTAATTAGCTTTAGATCCTCAAGTCTGTCATCACTGAAGAGACAAGATGCAGCAGCCGAAGCTGCTGCTAATGAAGCTACGTTAGAAGTCCTTCACGAGCAAGAGCATCATTTTAAAGAATTGCAAAGACTTGAAGCTGAAGATAAACGCCTTCAAGCAGAACAAGAAGCTGCTGCTGCTGCTCAGTTACGTGTGAAACAACAAGCTGAAAATGAGAAGAGAAGGCAGACATTAGAAGCCAAGCGCAGAGAGATAGAACGATTGGAGACAGTCAAGAAACTGAAGGCTGCCAAGGCACGGGAGGAGGTGTATGCACAGAGTATATGCTCAGATGAAGAGATAAGTGAGCCAATGCACAGCTGTGGTTCTGTGAGGGTAAAGAAAAAAGTCACAACCCAGAATGTCTCAAAGCAGCAATTAGTCAATCCACAAGCCGTAACCCACTCAACAACTTGCAATGTCAAGCGAGAAAACGACACCACTTCTCTTATAAGAGCACTTGCAGAATCCTTAGTGGCAAATAGACTTCCTGTACCTGAGCCAGTAGTATTCAATGGTGATCCTCTTCGGTATAATGACTGGAAAATCTCATTCCAAACTCTCATTGATAGGAAGAACATACCAGGCCAAGAAAAGATTTACTATTTGCGAAAGTACGTTGGCGGACCGGCCAAGAAAGCAATTGAGAGCTACTTTATGCTAGGTACAGAGGCAGCCTACCATTCCGCATGGAGCATTTTAGAAGAAAGATATGGAAATCCATTCCTTATTGCCAAGGCGTTCAGAGATCGGCTAGCTACATGGCCTAAACTAAACCCCAAGAATAGCTTAGAGCTACAGGAATTTGTGGACTTCCTGCGAAGCTGTGAGGCAGCCATGTCACAGATCAAAGGGCTAGATGTGCTCAATGACTGCAATGAAAATCAGAAGTTGCTCATCAAACTTCCAGACTGGTTGACTTCAAGGTGGAATAGAAAGGTTATGGAAGTGGAGGAAGAAAGCCAAACATTCCCAACTTTCAGCCAATTCGTAGCATTTCTGACACGTGAAGCCAAGATTGCATGCAATCCTGTGACTTCTTTGCATGCACTAAAACCAAGTGAAGGTGAGAGGGCCAGAGTGCAGAGAAACAGAAGCCCTGCAGGAAAGACACTAGCCACCAATTCGGATGACAAAGCTGTGCCAGCCAGCTGTGTCCTCTGTGAAAAGGCCAATCACAGTTTAGACAACTGTCGAAAATTCATGGAAAGAGAGGTTTCTGAAAGACACAAGTATATTCAAGAAAATAGATTGTGCTTTGGTTGCTTGAACCCAGGGCATCGCTCAAAGGAATGTGAAAGGAGAAAGACCTGTGAAAAATGTAACAAAAAACATCCTACGTGCCTCCATGAAAACCGTAGCAGTGATGCACGGCCCCCACCAAGAGGCAACACTGTAATGGTAGAGAGAGAAGATGGCATCCAGGATATAGCAGACAGTGCGTCAAGCAGAGCAACGTCTAACAGAATCATACAAAGTGCCCGTGGCACTCATACCTCCACAGTGATACCAGTGTGGGTGTCAACAGCTCATGAGCCAGATCACGAGGTTCTTATATACGCACTTCTTGACACTCAAAGTGATACGACGTTCATTCTTAAAGAAACTGCTGAAGCTCTACATGCTAAGAGTGAGCCAGTCCATCTAAAGCTGTCAACAATGGCTTCAAAGGAAACTAGAATATCATGTCAAAAACTAACAGGTCTACAAGTGAGGGGGTTCCACTCAAACAAAATAATTCCCCTACCAGCAACGTACTCCAGAGAATTCATCCCAGGAAACCGAGATCATATCCCTACACCAAACACTGCAAAAGCATGGCCTCACCTTGAACACTTATCAGATGAAATTGCCCCCCTGCAAGGTTGCGATATTGGCCTGCTTATTGGATATAATTGTCCGCAGGCTCTTGTCCCAAGGCAGGTAGTGCCAGGAAGAGAAAACCAACCCTTTGCAATAAGGACAGACTTAGGTTGGAGTGTGATTGGCTATGGTAACCCTCATGTTGACTGTGGAGATTTGATTGGAGCCAGTCATCATGTCATTGTGAAGCAGGTGACACCATGCCAACCCTTGTCGGATCTTGCATGTGAAGTTCATTTTGTCCACAGAACGCAAATCAAAGAAGTTGTGTCACCTTTGGAGATAATGAACATTCTTGAATCTGACTTCATTGAAAGAAGCACAGATGATGGGCAAATATCTCAAGAAGATCTGAGATTTCTGGCCAAGATGGCGGACGGCATCAGATTAAAGACTGATGGGCATTATGAAATGCCATTACCATTCAAGATAGAAAGGCCTAACCTACCTGACAATAAGTCCTCTGCCATGCATCGTCTGAGGTGTCTGGAAAGAAAGTTGAAAAGGAATCAGCAATACTACAAGGATTACACAGCCTTTATGAATGAAACAATCACGAGTGGAGATGCAGAAAAGGTCATGGAGCAAGACCTGTGCAAAACCCCAGTTTGGTACATCCCACACCATGGGGTGTACCATCCACAGAAGCCGGGCAAGATCCGTGTTGTTTTTGACTGTGCTGCGAAGTTTCAACAGACTTCCCTGAACGACCATCTTTTAACTGGTCCTGACTTGACAAACACATTAGTGGGAGTATTGTGCCGTTTCCGCAAAGGACCGGTGGCACTCATGTGTGACATTGAACGCATGTTCCACCAGTTTCATGTCAAAAAAGAAGACCAAGACTATTTGAGATTCCTCTGGTGGGATAGTGGCAACCTGGAGGCACAGCCTTCCGTCTACCGCATGAAAGTTCATCTGTTTGGCGCAGCATCTTCACCAGGCTGCGCCAACTTTGGACTTAAGCACATTGCTGCCACAGGACGCAGTTCGGTCAGTCAGGACACAGTCAGGTTCATTCAGAGGAACTTTTATGTCGATGATGGTCTAACGAGCACAGAAACGAAAGACCAGGCAATCCAATTAGTCAAGGAAGCAAGAGACCTCTGCAATATGGGAAAACTCCATCTGCACAAGTTTGTCTCAAATTGCAAGGAAGTACTGGACACAATCCCTGAAAAGGAACGTGCAGAAGGCACCAAAGACCTGGATCTGGCATTTGGAGGGTCTCAAGTAGAGCGAGCCCTTGGGGTTCAGTGGTGCGTGGCTTCCGATCAGTTCCAGTTCAAAGTTGCAGTAAAAGACAATCCACTTACCAGAAGAGGGGTCTTGTCCACAGTTGCCTCACTGTATGACCCACTTGGCTTTGTGGCCCCGTACATCTTGATAGGAAAACAAATCCTGCAGCAAATGTGTCGAGGCAAGCTTGACTGGGATGATGTCTTACCCGAAGACCTCAAGCCATTGTGGGAATCCTGGCTTATGGACTTGATACACTTGGCTGACATATCAATCTCAAGGTGCTATACTCCCAAAGGCTTCATTGTCAAACATTATGAGCTCCACCATTTCTCTGACGCCAGTACATCAGGCTATGGAGTGTGCTCATATCTTAGAGCAGTGAGCACAACAGGAAAGGTTCACTGTTCCTTGGTCATGGCTAAGGCAAGAGTTGCACCTACCAAGGTCACTACTATACCAAGACTGGAGCTCTCAGCAGCAGTCACAGCTGTTCGCATCAGTGACTTGCTGAAAAAGGAACTTGAAATTGACTTCTTGCATGAGTTTTTTTGGACTGATTCTAAAGTAGTCATTGGATATATCAACAATGATGCCAGAAGGTTTCATGTCTTTGTGGCTAACCGAGTGCAGCGCATCAAGCAAAGCACAGAGCCTGCTCAATGGCGATATGTGGCTTCTGAAGACAACCCTGCAGACTATGCGTCTAGGGGTCTTGCAGCACAGCAACTCAAGGTCTCCAACTGGTTCACAGGCCCAGCATTTTTGTGGCAAAAGGAGCTGCCTCCTGAAGATGCCATGGTGGGAGAAATCTCAAGTGCTGATCCTGAAGTCAAAGAGGCTTATGCTCATAACACTCAAGCCAACGAAGATGTTTCACTTCTGGATCGTATACACAAGTTCTCAGACTGGTCAAGACTTGTCAGAGCTGTAGCTAGACTGACGCGCAGAGTAAAACAGGCCAAGGGACTCCCGCAAAGGTCAAGTGAAGCCACAACTTTGGAGGAAAGAAGAGCAGCAGAGTTAATGCTTATAAGGATGGTACAAAGGGATAGCTTTGCTCAAGAAATACAGTACTTGAGACATTGCAACGGGGAGCGCACCGAAGTAATGAACAAACTGCAGAAACTGAGTCCATTTCTTGATGAGGAAGGTGTCCTCAGAGTAGGTGGGCGCTTGACTCATGCAGCCCTCCATCCACATGTGAAGCATCCCGCGATTCTTCCTCGAGACAGCTACTTGTCATCACTCCTCATAAAGCATTATCACGAGAGAGTGCACCATCAAGGACGTGCTTTGACTATGAACGAGCTCCGCGCTAATGGGATATGGATCCTTGGGTGCAGCAAGTCTGTGTCATCATACATTTACAAGTGCACCAAATGCAGGAAATTAAGAAGATCCCCAGAACAACAAAAGATGGCAGATCTTCCTGTTGAGCGCACAGAAGAGGCCCCTCCCTTCACCTATTGTGGGATGGATTGTTTCGGGCCATTTTATGTCAGAGAAGGAAGGAAAGAGCTCAAGCGCTATGGACTTCTACTTACCTGTATGGCTTCTAGAGCAGTGCACATTGAAATGCTTGATGATCTTTCCACTGACTCCTTCATTAATGCACTTCGAGCTGCCATTTCCATTCGCGGGCCAATCCGTCAGTTAAGATGCGATCAAGGTACGAACTTTGTTGGTGCAAGGAGAGAGTTTGCTGAGGCATTAACTGAAATGAAAGAAGAGAAGTTCAGAGGAGAAGGATGTGAGTTTATCATGAATACACCAGCTTCAAGTCATATGGGCGGAGTTTGGGAAAGGCAAATCCGCACCATCAGGAGTGTCTTAACGTCAATCTTGGAGCAGTCATCCAGACAACTTGACTGTTCTTCTCTTAGGACATTTTTGTATGAAGTTATGGCTGTCATCAACAGCAGGCCTTTAACCACTGATTACCTCTGTGATGCTTCTTGCCCTGAGCCCCTGACACCTAATCACATTTTGACCATGAAATCCACAGTAATCGCTCCACCTCCTGGACGATTTGTCAGAGAAGATCTGTATCTTCGTAAGCGATGGCGTCGTGTTCAGTTCCTGGCCAACAGTTTCTGGTTGCGATGGAAGAGGGAATATCTCTTGAATCTTCAGCATCGACAGAAGTGGACCAAGGAACAAAGAAACGCAAAGGTTAATGACATTGTTCTTATGCTGGATGACATGGCCCCACGCAGTCAATGGAAGTTGGCTAAAGTCACTGAAGTGCTACCAGGAAAGGATGGAAGAGTGAGAAAGCTAAAGCTCTTGATCAGTGATCCTACTCTTGATTCCAGGGGTAAACGTACCTCCAAACCTACCTACCTTGAACGCCCTATCCAGAAGACTGTTACACTCCTGGAAGCAGATTAAAGGCTTGATGTTACACTTTCATCCTGTCATTATAAGCTTACAAGCCGTAGTTAAATCTAAAAATAGTGAAGAAAAGGTTATAAATAAGTTCATATAGCTTCACATTAGGAATAAAGAAAGTAAAAATCACAGAAGAGGGGCGGCACGGTGGTGTAGTGGTTAGCGCTGTCGCCTCACAGCAAGAAGGTCCTGGGTTCGAGCCCCGGGGCTGGCGAGGGCCTTTCTGTGTGGAGTTTGCATGTTCTCCCCGTGTCCGCGTGGGTTTCCTCCGGGTGCTCCGGTTTCCCCCACAGTCCAAAGACATGCAGGTTAGGTTAACTGGTGACTCTAAATTGACCGTAGGTGTGAATGTGAGTGTGAATGGTTGTCTGTGTCTATGTGTCAGCCCTGTGATGACCTGGCGACTTGTCCAGGGTGTACCCCGCCTTTCGCCCGTAGTCAGCTGGGATAGGCTCCAGCTTGCCTGCGACCCTGTAGAAGGATAAAGCGGCTACAGATAATGAGATGAGATGAGATGAAAATCACAGAAGATTTTGGTGGGAGTATAACTGTCATCAGTTACATAAATGGCATGAATAATATTTCTAATATATAAATTAGTTTTGTAATTTTATTTCTTTATTGGGGCATGATTTTTATGGTGCGCCATATTTTTTGTGTTGTATTTGTTGTGTTTGTATTGAGGCGGAACCTATTATTGGAGCTACGCTCTGGGGGACATAATTTATGACCGTAAAACAAAGGGAATATCTTCAGAAACGGCGGTAATCCAGTCCTTTGCATATCAGGACTAAAGGACACTTTATGCATTGTTTGTGAGATGCATTTGATGAACATTGCGTGAAGAATGTAACACGGACATTTAAAGTTTGTATGGAACCCAGGTTTGGAATATTGTTCGAGAAGAAATGTTCTGAAGAATGACGAAGCTTTTTGTGCAAGGAACCTAGCTCCTTTTGGTAACAAGCTGCCAGCGAGGTAAGCTTATGTCTCTAAATAGTTGTTAATATTACCTATGTTTGTATAGCATGATCTGCATTAGTTTAATTGTTGTTTGTTATTGTCAGTTTTCACGGGACCAAGCAGAATAAAGAGCGCCCTGTGGTTTAAACGAAAACTCTGTTTCCTCGTGTTACTGGGGGAGCTACATGTGATCTTAGACCATACTCTGTGGTAGAAAACACAGGTTTCCAGTATTTGCTAATACAGTATAACAGTGCTAATGTTAATAACAGTAATGCTAATTACATTTGCTAATCTCAGTAATAACAGTGCTAATGTTGATATGCTTGTGTTCCTCAAGAAAAATGTTACAATTCAGGATGTTACATCTGCATAGTATCATAAGACTTAATTAAGATGATTATGATCTCATACATAAGACATTCCACAGAGATTTCTGGACAACATTCTTGAATAAATGCAACAATTTGGTATTAGTGTGCCATAGTTTTGTTGTTTAATTTAAATGTTTTCTGTTTTCACAAAAAAATATTATCATTATATTTGTTTTTGTTCATTTCACCACTGAGATCTCATCTCATCATCTCTAGCCGCTTTATCCTTCTACAGGGTCGCAGGCAAACTGGAGCCTATCCCAGCTGACTATGGGTGAAAGGCGGGGTACACCCTGGACAAGTCGCCAGGTCATCACAGGGCTGACACATAGACACAGACAACCATTCACACCTACACTCAATTTAGAGTCACCAGTTAACCTAACCTGCATGTCTTTGGACTGTGGGGGAAACTGGAGCACCCGGAGGAAACCCACGCAGACACAGGGAGAACATGCAAACTCCACACAAAAAGGCCCTCGCCGGCCCCGGGGCTCGAACCCAGGACCTTCTTGCTGTGAGGCGACAGCGCTAACCACTACACCACCGTGCCGCCCCCACCACTGAGATATCAGTTATAAATGTTTTTTTTTTGCACCATTAAAGTTTTATTGAGCAGATACCATATTGGCGTGTTAGGCTTATCTCAGAATTTCAGTAAATGCAGCTGTCTGTTAGAACAGAAACTCATTTATGTCTCACATTGTCTAGTCAGTAATTGTATGATTGTTTTATGATTAAGCATAATAAGCTTTCTTTTTCTCTCCTCCTGTGTAAAGTCCACAAGCGGCGGCCATCCACATCTGATCTGCTTTAATATCAACAGATCTTCATTTAAGGTACGTGAATCTTTTCATCATGGCACACCTTCAGCCTGTTCAGTGTGCTGAGTGCAGGATGTTTAGTCATTCTTCCTCTGTCGCTAGTGATAGCTTTATTAGCTTTATTTGTGATAAGTGCAGATTAGTTAGCTCTCTGACGGAGAAGATTTCAGTGCTAGAAGCGCGTGTCCAGGCTTTAGAGCAGGTTAGTGAGCGTGAGAACAGTGTAGTTTCTGTTAGGGAAAGTCTGGACGCCCTAGGTGGAGTTAGCAATCCCCCAACTCCGGCATTAGAGCCCTTACAGCGGGGCGAATGGGTGACGGCTCGGCGGCATAAGCGTAGAGCCAAAGCTACCGCTGAGGCTCGCCCACGGGAGCACCACTCCTCTCCGCGTCACGTGTCGAACAGGTTTGCTCTCCTTAGTGATGCACCCACTGAGAAACCTGAAAGAGCTCTGGTTATAGGGGACTCTATCATACGGCGCGTGAAATTAGCTCAGCCTTTAGGGGCACCAGCAGCTTTAGTCAGGTGTATACCGGGAGCCAGGGCGCCGGACATAGCAGGTAATCTTAGGGTCCTAGGCAAGCACAGGTTCTCAAAGATAGTTATCCATGAAGGAGCTAATGATATACACCTTCGTCAGTCTGAGGTTACGAAGAGTAACTTTGTAGAGGTGTTTAAATTAGCGAAGGCGATGTCCGATGCTGTAGTATGCTCTGGCCCCATCCCAATGCGGCGTGGCGATGTAGCTTACAGCAGGTTATGGTCGCTGAACTGCTGGCTGTCCAGGTGGTGCTCTGAAAACAGTGTGGGCTTTATAGATAATTGGGCTAATTTTGAGGGCACTGCTGGCCTGTTAGGGCGGGACGGTATCCATCCCACTCGGGAAGGTGCTGCTCTCATTTCCTGCAGCATAGGTCATAGTCTCAGAACAGGCCTAGTTAATTTCTGACAATCCAGAGCCAAGGCCAGGGAGCAGATGAACAGGCTAAACCGACTGTCTGCTAGCTGCACAGAGTCGTCACTCAGGGCCCACTACATCGAGACTGTGTCTGTTCCCCGAGCTCAACAAAAAGGTAGAAATTTTCAGAGAGTTTGTTCCAGTAACCTAATCAATATAAAATTAGATCATACTGACTGTACAGCTGCTGCCAGCACCTTTGATCTAAAGGTGGGGCTATTAAATATTAGATCTCTTACATCTAAAGCGCTAATGGTTAATGAACTCGTTACTGATCAGGAGTTTAATGTACTGTGTTTAACAGAAAGATGGATTAAGCCAAATGAATATATAGCATTAAATGAAGCGAGTCCTCCTGGATACAGTTATATACACCAGCCTCGTCTAACTGGCAGAGGAGGAGGCGTCACGGTTATTTATAACGATTATCTAGGTGTAACACACAAACCTGGTTATAAATTTAATACATTTGAAGTTCTTCATACTCATATAATGTATGTAGCCTCGAAAAATAAGTCTACCCAGTTAATTCCATTGCTTATTATTTACAGGCCCCCGGGGCCATATTCTGAGTTTCTTTCTGAATTTGCAGATTTTATCTCAGATCTGGTTATTTCCTTAGACAAAGCTTTAGTTGTCGGAGATTTTAATATTCACTTCGATAACCCAGAAGACCCTTTAAAAACAGTGTTTGTGTCCATCTTAGATTCAGTCGGGATTAAGCAGAATGTCATAGGCCCGACCCATAATGGTGGTCACACCCTCGATCTAATACTAACATTCAGATTAAACGTAGACAATATAGTCACACTTCCACAGTCTGAAGTTATCTCAGATCATTATCTCATCTCATTCAAACTATGTCTGAGTAATAATATATGCACCTCACCACGCTACTGTATTAAACGTACTTTCACGTCAACTACAGCACAGAGCTTTATAAATGATCTCCCAGAGTTATCAACTTTGATTGGGTCACTGTCAGCCCCTGCAGAACTTGATCAGGCAACTGAATGCTTAGAGTCAACATTCCGCCATACTTTAGATAATGTAGCTCCTCTAAAAAGGAAAATGGTCAGAGACAAAAAATTAGCACCCTGGTATAATGATGACACTCGCACATTAAAACAGACCACTCGAAAATTGGAACGTAAATGGCGTCAAACAAAATTGGTAGTGTTCAAATTAGCGTGGAAGGAGAGCTTCCTGAAGTATAGAAAAGCTCTTAGTGCTGCGAGATCAACATATCTCTCCTCCCTAATAGAAGATAACAAAAATAATCCTAGATTCCTATTTAATACTGTAGCAAAATTAACCAGAAATAAGTCCACTATAGACACATGCACACCTGCAGTATGTAGTAGCAACAACTTCATGAATTTTTTTAATGACAAAATTGAGAATATCCGACAAAAAATTCAAACTACTAATTTAAGGTTAGACAATGAAAGTGACCCTGTAGTTAACAATATAACTGTATCAGATCATCAGTTAGAATGTTTTACTCCCCTAAAAGAAACTGAATTACTTTCATTCATCTCTACATCAAAATCAAAAAAAAAATTCAAAATCAAGTTTATTTGTACAGCGCTTTTAACAATAAACATTGTCGCAAAGCAGCTTTACAGAATTTAAACGACTTAAAACATGCGCTAATTTTATCCCTAATCTATCCCCAATGAGCAAGCCTGTGGCGACGGTGGCAAGGAAAAACTCCCTCAGACGACATGAGGAAGAAACCTCGAGAGGAACCAGACTCAAAAGGGAACCCATCCTCATTTGGGCAACAACAGACAGCCTGACTATAATTTTAACAGTTTTAACAGGTATAACCCTCAACTGTCCTCATGGGGCCGTCCTTCACAGGAGTGGGGCGATAAAACTCCGACCAGACACAGGGCACCAGGATGGATCAAGCAGGTCCGAGGGGCAGAAGAGGCCAGCATCTCAATCCCAGGATCAACATGTAACTCAGAGGGACAGATGGGGGGGGGAGAGAAAGAAAACACGTTGTTAGGTATGCCCTAAAAATGACAAGTATTAAATCTGTGTGGTAGGCTCGCAGAGACGAGAGTCTTTACATCAGGCATAACACACAACAATGGCATGTTAATATGGTAAAATATATCATGACCTGCTCTGGCTGGATGCTTGATTGGGTGATGGGAGCACACTCCTCAGCAATGATGAGATGCAGATGGGACCCTTAGGGCTGGCCAAGACAATTTAGTTACATTTCACCGGGTCTGGGACATGCGACAGAATGTCTGACGGCCGATTCCCTGCAGGCTACGATATATAGGAAGACAAAGGGTATCCAAGGGATTACACGTAAAAGCGTAAAACACTTATTTCCAACATGGTCCCTGGTGGAAAAGGACAAGACATACAAGCACATGCAACAGATATCACATATACATTCACATTCCTAAGTCACCTAATTCTCTACTTTATTCCACAAAAAAACCCTGACCTTTTGTTTAAAATCCCTTTTTGTTTCTGCCATTTTAATATTTAGTGGAAGACTATTCCATAACATAATTCCTGTATAAAAGAAAGAGTTACGTGCCACGCTCTTTGCAGATGGTACCTTGCAAGAGCGGACACTTGCTCTTGTTTCATGGGTATGTTGAGTATGCACCATTACGATTTGGGATCCCAAATACTTGGGGGCTATACCATTAATAACGTTGAACATATGATTCAATTTTAGCTGTTCAACCCTTAGCTTTACAGGCAGAAAGTCCACTTTCTTAAAGTCATTAAAAGTGACATGATATCTAGATGGTTTACACAATATAAAACGGATCATGTTGTTCTGCATAACCTGCATCTTCTTTTTAATTTTCACTGTCAGGCCACTGTACCATGCTGAACAAGCATAGTCAAAATGGCACTGAACAAGCACTGACACAAGAAGTTTTTTTTTATTTTAAAATCTAACTGCCTTGTGTTACGGTATAAAAAATTCAATTTGGAAGCACTTTTGTTTAATAGCTTCTCAGCAATGGAATGACCGGTCAAAGTCTGATCCAGTGTTAAACCTAAATATGTAACCGTTGTCTTTGTTTGAATTTCATTACCATTACATGTGACTTTTAACTCAGGTGCCTTTTTTATCTTGTGTTTGGTACCAAATAAAATGCATTCAGATTTCCCCACAGTCTGTTATCTAACAGCCACTCTCTTACATTACTCAGCTCATCAGTAAGGGTTTCTTGAATCTGAGAGATGTTTCTACCAGATACAAGTAGTGAGGAGTCATCAGCATAGAGAATTACTTTACATTTAACAGCTGCTGGCATATCGTTTACATA
>NC_083590.1:397500-482500 GCF_027579695.1 Neoarius graeffei | reverse complement strand
TTTTGAATTTTGTTAAAATCAATGAAATTCAATGGAAGCCATAGAACCGTCTGATGAGAGGTTGTGAAATTTGGCACACTGATTCTAGGCTGCCTCAAGGATCTTCTCAGCAAACTTCAGCTCACCACCTCAAACTCTCTAGTGCCACCAACAGGTCAAAGTTGGAAGTACATTTCTGCTTGTTACTTTTGAACCGTACATCCGATTGTCAAAATCTTAGTATCTCTGGAGTCCTTCGGTCAAATCGAATCCAAATCGCCCTATCTCTTCATATTCCACCTGGTAGATTTTCCGCCATTTTGAATTTTGTTAAAATCACTTAAATTGCTACTCCTCCCTCAATTTTTGATGAATTTTTCCCAGACTTGGTACATGCCATCATTGGACGAAGCCGCACAAAAGTTATGCTCAGTGTTTTGAAATTTAAAACTATTTGGCCACAGCAGCCGATGAAACACGTCTGCAAAGACGCCAAACAGGAAGTGAGCTCATATCTCGGCAGCCTTCATAGGAATTTTTTCAAATTTTTCACACAGATTCTAGTCTATCCCAGGAATCACCACAAAAAAATCCAGATGCCCAGCTCAAACCCTCTAGCGCCACCAACAGGTCAAAATTTGAGGTACATTTCTGCTTGTAACTTTTGAACTGGTACGCCCCATTGTCAAAAACTTGGTATCCCTAGAATCCTTGGGCCAAGAGGATTCCAACGCACCCCATGACGTCATGTACACCAGAACAGAATCTCCGCCATTTTGGATTTTGTGAAAATCAATAAAATGTTTCTCCTTCTGCAAATTTAGTCGGATTTTCCCAAAACGTGGTCTGCACCCACATTCTAGACAGTCTCATGATAGCCTTCAAGAAATTTTAGGTCCCCACCCCCAATCCTCTAGCGCCACCAGCAGGTGAAAGTTTCAAGTACATTTCTGCTTGTAACTTTTGAACCGTACGTCCGATTTTCAAAAACTTGGTATCATTGGAATCCTTTGGCCATGCCGAATCCAACGCACCCTACGATGTCATTTGCCGCAGGATATTTTTCCCGCCATTTTGAATTTTGTGAAAATAAATTAAAATGCTTCTTCTCCCTCAATTTTTGACCAATTTTTCCCAGACTTGGTGCATAGGATAAGTGGACCAAGCCACACAAAAGTTATGCTCAGTGTTTTGAATTTCATAAGTTTTTGGCCGTGGCAGCCAATCAAATTTGGCTGCGCAGACGCAAAACAGGAAGTGTGGTCATACATCGGCCGCCTTTTGGCGTATCTTAACGAAACTTGGTGGCATTATGCCCCACCCCTCCAAAAAGGCCCACAAAACATTTGGAACAAATTGGCCGCTAGGGGGCGCTATAACTAGGAAAAATGTCTTTTGGCTCATATATCATGATACGCTTTGGGTAGAAACAAAATTCCACTATCTCTGGAATCCTTCAGTCAAGACGAATCATTCGCACCCTATGACATCATATTCTGCCTTGAGGATTTTCCACCATTTTGAATTTTGTTAAAATCATTGCCATTCTATGGCAACCCATAGAACCATCTGACGAGAGGTTGTGAAATTTGGCACACTGATCCTAGGCTGCCTCAAGGTTCTTTGCAACAAATTTCAGCTCACCACCTCAAACACACTAGCGCCACCAACAGGTCAAATTTGGAAGTACATTTCTGCTTGTTACTTTTGAACCGTACGTCTGATCATCAAAACCTTAGTATTGCTGGATTCCTTCAGTCAAAACGAATCCAACACGCCCTATCTCGTCATATTCCACACAGGAGATTTTCCGCCATTTTGAATTTGGTGAAAATCAATTAAAATGCTTCTCCTCCCTCAATTTTTGGAAAATTTTTCCCAGACTTGGTAGGTAGCATAAGTGGAACAAGCCGCACAAAAGTTATGCTCAGTGTTTTGAATTTCATAAGCGTTTGGCCGTGGCAGCCAATCAAATTTGGCTGTGCAGACGCGAAACATGAAGTGTGCTCATATCTCGGCTGCCCTTTGGCCTATCTTAACAAAACTTGGTGGCATTATGCCACACCCCTCCACAAAGGCACAGAAAACATTTGGAACAAATTGGCCGCTAGGGGGTGCTATAACTAGGAAAATGACTTCTGGCTCATATCTCATGATGCTTTTTGGGTAGAAACAAAATTCCACAATCTCTGCAATCCTTGGGTCAAGACGAATCCGACTGGCCACTAGAAGGCGCTATAACTAGGGAAAATGACTTCTAGCTCATATCTCATGATGCTTTTTGGGGAGAAACAAAATTCCACTATATCTGGAATCCTTGGGTCAAGACAAATCCGTCGCACCAATTATGCTTGGCCCCCACATTGCTGCTTGCAGCTATATTTGATAGGTATGATTTGAACCACTGTAATGATGCCTGGCCAAAACCCATGCATTGCAACTTAGATAAAAGAATTGAATGGTCCACAGTGTCAAACGCTTTCTGTAAATCCAATAAAACCATGCCAGTATAATTTCCTTTTTCACTTTCTTGTCTGATGTAATCACATAGGTGAGAGAGGCATGTGTCAGTGGAGTAAGCAGATCTAAAACCAGATTGGAGGTCATATAGCAAGTTGTTCTGGGACAAATACCTCTCCATCTGATCAAAGACCACTCTCTCCAAAATTTTGGACAAAGTTGGCAGAATTGACACTGGTCTATAGTTTTTAACATCTGTCCTACTATTTTTCTTGAATAGAGGGAGTACCCTGGCCCATTTCATTTCAGTTGGCACTTTACCAAGTTGTATAGACAAATTTATAATATGTGCAATAGCGCCCCCTACAACATTAGCACTGTCCTTAAGGAATCTGGCTGGAATTTGATCCATGCCAGTGGCCTTGTTGGTGGATAAGGATGCTAACATCTCCCCTATCTTTTCATTTGATACTATGCAAAGATCAAATGAGTCAGATGATACGTCTTTGTAAATGGACCTCAGAAAGGATGCCCCAAAATTCCCAGATCCTATTGGTAGATGTGAAGCCAGACTGGCACCGACCATAGTGAAAATCCTATTAAAATGATTCGATATAACCTTTTTGTCAAAACAAATTGCATTGTCAATATCAATCCCGGTGTTACAGCTGTTACTATTTGATTTCCCAGCACCAATGTCTTTAAGGATTTTCCACAGTTTCTTTGGTTGGTGGATATTGTCTGACACTGCTTCAGCATAGTAATCAGCTTTAGCTTTCTGTATATGATATCTTGCTTGGTTCCGGTTATATATATATTTATCAAAATCATGTTGAAAATTGGACTTAGAGTATTTTCTGTAATAGTGATCTCTGTCTTATTAAATCAATTATTTCAGTCGTCATCCATTTGGCTCTCTTTTGCTTTACTCTCATCTCTCTCATTGGTGCAACCATGTCCAATGCTGCTAAAAACCTCTCCTTAAACAACTTCCATGCTTGATCAGGATCCTTACTGTCCATAACTTTACTCCAATCCTGATCGGCAAGTTTTAGCTCAAAAGCCTCCTTAGAATATTGTCTTGTACATCTTATCTTTATGGAATGATGAGCTCCTGATCCTAATTTACCCTTAGATGTCTTACGAGTACAGAAAATAACTTTATGGTCACTGAGACCAATGTCCAATATCCCAGAGCAGCAGATTTTTTTTTACTATCAGTAACCAGTATCAGATCCAAAATAGATTTAGTGTGCATATCTACTCTGGTTGGCTCAGTTATAAGTTGCTGTAATCCAAACACCTTGCAGAAATGTAAAAACTTTTTAAGAAGTCCATTTTTAGTGGTCAGCAACAGATTTGTATTAAAATCACCCAAAATGATGCATTCTTTCTCCATCAACACATTATTATCAATACACACTGATTCTAAAAGTTCATAAAAGTCATTTTGTTTTGGGGGTCTGTAACACACCCCCACCAAAATTGGCTTTGTTTTGGGCAGTCGAATTTCAACCCAAGCAGTTTCCAATGAGTCTATCTGTAAGTCCGGGCAAGGGGTGAATGATAAATCAGTCCTAATAAAGAGACATACCCCTCCTCCGTTCCTATTGCGGTCTCGCCGGTAGCAGTTAAAACCAGGCAGTTTGATCTCACCGTCCTCAATGGAACTGTCCAGCCACGTCTCAGTCACAGCAATCACTGCGGCTTTTGTCCTTGCGATGAACTGCCTTAACTCTTCAATTTTCGGAAGTAAACTCCTTGCGTTAAGGTGAATAAAATGTAGCCCTCTTTGATTTAAAAGTTCCAAGGACGCATCCACTTTCTCGATCATACTGTCATCCCCACCGAAAGATTCATCATCCTCTCGCGTAAAATCCAGGATATCGGGGGAGCACATTTCATGCACACAACAGGCATTACACACCAGCTGAATGTTTGCCTGTGCTTTGACAGCCAAAGTGTATGTTTTACGGTCTATGTTTGCACATTTTATGTGAACAAACTCGTCACACAAATCACAAGCAATTGCATTTGCATTCGATCTCACAGTCTTCCCACAGTTAGGGCATGGACACCTAGGTGTTTTGCAGGTGGATGGTCCAGGGCAAGGATGAACATCCCCGCATAGCAGCAAACTTTCTGTGACAACCAGTAGCGTAACATTTATCCTTACTTCTCCAACATTTCTCCTCCTGGTGCGTTGTTTGTTGGGGGCATAATGGAACGGTCGGATTAATTTATTAAACAGTTGGTGATGTCTGAAGGGTATTTGACTGGAATGTTTGTTACCAGCTGATTCAACAAACAAACCTGCTTCCGTGTTTTTGCTAGTCGCAAATGAGTTGTACAGTCCTACGATTTGACAAAACGTCAGCAGGAAAAGTAGGATAAACTGTCCGTTGGCCATTTCATTCACCAACTTGACAGAAAAAAGTCTCTAAAACTTTAAAAACATTTAAAACTTTACCGCGCGGCTGACAGCGCTCTCAGCGCTGGGTGGGTATGAAGTGAATGAATAACGTTAACATATCTTAAATGCTTTCAGAAATGTTTTTTAGCATAATCTTGCCAAATAAACAAAATGTAGTAATATTTATTTTCTCGTAACATTAGCAACTCAATATGACTTTTTTTGAGCTTGAAAAGATTTTCTAGCATGTCAGGTGGAGCTTCACTGACTAGCTAGCTTAACATTAAACCACCATGATTTCACAGGCAGATTCATATGTGTATGAATACACACACACACACTTGTGAGGCCTGTGAGATGGAAAGTATTGTACTAGTCAGTCACAACAGATTGTTGGATTTTTTTTTGCTGTTGGGGAGTTATTAAGCTCAAGGTGTCGATCTGGGTTTTAATCAGGTTGGATTGTCCTTTTTATTTTCTGAGCAAGCTGCATTTACAGTTATTCATGGACGTCACTAGGATTGAGAGATGGGGGGCTTAGCCCCAGGAGTGTGTTCAGTAATGCGCACCGAAATTTTTTTTATTGCTCCTACATACTGTAGGCTTTGTCAATTATTGATTATTTGAAGAACATTTATCAGAAACTGTTATCTGGATCACTTTCTACCCTGCTATTTCTCTCCTAAGTCTATATATATATATATATATATATATATATATATATATATATATATATATATATATATATATATCAGGGGTGTCAGAAGCATGTTTAATGTGGGGGGGACACATTGGCGGGGGGTTCTCCCCCAGAAAATTTTAAATTAATTAGATGCCATTTCCTGCATTCTGGTGTATTTTTAACAGGTTGTTAAACACCTCATTTTACCTACAAAAGTCACTTAATTCAATGACTATTTTAGAGACTCAAAAATAAGTCCTCATATATTCATCAGCCTGTTTTAAAACCCACTGCTCTGCCTAAGATAATGAGATGAATGCATGGGCGTAGCGGATGCAGGGTACGCGGGGGACATGTCCCCCGCACTTCCCGTATTTGTGCCCTCTGTCCCCCACACTTTTTACAGCCATTACAACCACTCAATTCATTTTAGTGGTTTCAATTCATATCTTTTAGTCAAGCCTTGTGTTAATGGTGTTTATGAGGTAAAGGTGTAGATCTAGAGGATCCTCAGACATAGAGTGTTTTGGTAAACTGGGATGTATGGATGCTGTCAGTCCCCACTCGCTTGCTCACTCGAGTTTGTCGACGGTGTAGTGGCTGCTGCTTTATGTCCCGGGGCTCCCTCATGCCTGTGTTACCTTCTGCCTCTCCCCTTTTAGTTATGCTGTCTTAGTTAGTTGCCGGAGTCCCTGCTTGTACTCAGTGCAATATGTATACTGTTCCTACTTATTCAGGTGACATTGGGCATACCTAACAACCCGTGTTTTCTTTCCATCTCTCTCTCCCCCTCCCCCCAAATCTGTCCCTCTGAGTTACATGGAGTCAACAGGAAATCTTTTGGTGGAGAGGGTGGAGACCTCGACTGGCTATCGTAGCCTGCAGGGAATCGGACATCAGACATTCTGTTGCATGTCCCAGACCTGGTGAAATGTAACTGAATTGTCTTGGCCAGCCCTAAGGGTCCCATCTGCATCTCATCATTGCTGAGGAGTGTGCTCCCATCACCCAATCAAGCATCCAGCCAGAGCAGGTCATGATATATTTTACCATATTAACATGCCATTGTTGTGTATTATGCCTGATGTCAAGACTCTCGTCTCTGCGAGCCTACCACACAGACTTAATACTTGTGTCATTTTTAGGGCATACCTAACAACCTGTGTTTTCTCTCCCTCCCCCCCCCCCCCCAATCTGTCCCTCTGAGTTACATGTTAGTCCTGAGATTGAGATGCTGACCTCTTCTGCCCCTCGAACCTGCTTGATCCATCCTGGTGCCCTGTGTCTGGTTGGAGTTTTATTGCATCACTCCTGTGAAGGACGGCCCCATGAGGACAGTTGAGGGTTACACCTGGAGGATGCTCTGGACTCTTACAGTAATGCTTTTATGGCTGAGGACTACAGTTGTCTTGCTAACTTTAGGACTGCAGTTGTCATGAACAGTTTTGCACTCAAGTTCCCATCAATGAAGAGTTTATAACATCAACGAAACTGTCTTCATGTTAAAACTGTTAATATTATAGTCATGCTGTCTGTTGTTGCCCAAATGAGGATGGGTTCCCTTTTGAGTCTGGTTCCTCTCGAGGTTTCTTCATGTCGTCTGAGGGAGTTTTTCCTTGCCACCGTCGCCACAGGCTTGCTCATTGGGGATAGATTAGGGACAAAATTAGCTCATGTTTTAAGTCATTCAAATTCTGTAAAGCTGCTTTGCGACAATGTTTATTGTTAAAAGCGCTATACAAATAAACTTGACTTGACTTTTAACATGTGGAAACGCGTTTTTCCAAGCCGCCTCTAAACGCATCATGAGCAGGCGGAGCAAAGGTGGCAAACAAACACCGCTGTCGTGTGTGATCAGAGACACTTTAGAAAATATTGTATGAGTATCTTTGGTGTGATTCAGATCTGGGCAGTGCTTAACCAGCCAAGAGGCTAAAGACTTTAGACAGTTTTTTCCAAACAAACCGTGTAAGTTGAGTAATGCTGTTGAATGTAGATAATGTTGAGCTAAAAGATGACAAACAGATGTCAGTTTAGTTAGTTAAGCTAGCTAGCTAACTTAGAGGTGGTAGTAACTAGTTACATTTACTCCGTTACATTTACTTGAGTAACTTTTTGGATAAATTGTACTCTTAAGAGTTGTTTTGTTGCAAAATACGTTTGACTTTTACTTGAGTAATATTATTCTAAAGTAACAATCCTCTTACTTGAGTAATGTTACTATTTTGGCGACTTTAAGATTACTCACTTCTGGGTAGAAAATAAGAATATAAATGTATTTGTGTTCCTTTGTTATTTTTGTAAAGATTTAATTTATTTTTATTTAATTTACTTTATTTAATTTATTTTAATTTATTTATTTTCTAAACTTCACATCCATTATCAAATCCATAAAGAGATGCTTTGTAATTATAATTATGAAATTGGTAAAGCAAGACAGTCTTTCTTCTCCAATATCATAAACAGGAATATGAACAATGCCCGTGTGCTATTTTCAACAGTAGAGAAGCTAACTAATCCCCCACCACAATTAGCACCTGAACTTCTCTGTTAATAAATGCAATGAGTTTGCATCCTTCTTCAAAGGTAAAATTGATAAAATACGGCAGAATATTGCTCATAATATATCTCAGCTGCAAAAAATTGAAAAACTGCAATCACCAATGACACACATAGATAACTTCAACACAATGTCAGAATTTTGTTTAATTGATTGAGACTCTTGAAAAAACTGTACAAAATCTCAGTTCCTCAACATCTGAATTGGACATTCTGCCCACCAACTTTTTTAAGTCTGTTCTTCATCTTATAATTACAGATGTGCTTCAAACTATAAATACATCCCTAGAGACTGGCGTTGTTCCTGTGTCCCTGAAAAAAGCCGTTGTAAAGCCCCTACTTAAAAAAATAATCTGGATCCTTCAGTATTAAATAACTACAGGCCAATATCAAATCTACCATTCATCGGGAAAATCCTTGAAAAAATTGTCTTCAATCAATTAACTGCCTTCTTGATATCAAACAGCCGTTTTGATAATTTTCAGTCAGGTTTTCGTCCCAATCATAGCACTGAAACAGCGCTGATTAAAGTTATAAATGACATACGTCTTAATACTGATGCAGGCAAAACATCGGTCCTGGTATTACTGGACCTCAGTGCAGCTTTTGATACTGTTGATCACAACATACTGCTATATCGACTTGAACACTGGGTTGGATTGACTGGTAAAGTTATCAATTGGTTAAATTCATACTTAAAAGATAGAAACTTTTTTGTTACCATGGGAAATTGTTCCTCAACATCAATGTCCTTGACCTGTGGTGTCCCCCAGGGGTCGATTCTTGGACCATTACTTTTCAACCTTTATATGCTCCCACTTGGGCAAATTATCAATAACAATTCAATTTTGTATCATTGCTATGCAGATAACACCCAAATTTATTTTTCTTTATCACCTAATGATTATGCCCCCCTTGAATGTCTTTACCAGTGTATCGATCAGCGAGCTAAACTTTGACAGTCACATGAAAGCAATCACTAAAATGGCATTCTATCACCTAAAAATATTTCCAAACTAAGAGGACTTGTCAAAAAATGATCTGGAAAAACTGATACATGCCTTCATCTCTAGAAGGATTGATTACTGCAATGGCCTTTTCACAGGCCTGCCAAAAAAGACCATCAAACGACTTCAGCTGGTTCAAAATGCAGCAGCTAGGGTTCTCACACGAACAAAAAGAACAGAGCACATTACTCCCATTCTAAGGTCCCTTCACTGGCTTCCAGTAAGCTACAGAATTGACTTTAAAGCATTGCTGCTGGTGTACAAATCTCTAAATGGTACAGGGCCCAATTACCTCTCTGATATGTTGCAGCGGCCTAACCCAATCAGATCTACCAGATCGCAGCAGCAAAATTTACTGGTAAAACCTGTTGTTAAAACAAAGTGTGGTGAAGCAGCTTTTAGCTACTATGCAGTACAGCTATGGAACCAACTGCCAGAGGACATTAAAAATGCTCCTGCTGTTGGCAGCTTCAAATCTAGGTTAAAGACCAAGCTGTTTTCAGATGCTTTCTGTTAAATAATTAATATTGTCTTCCTTACATGTTTTTATAATCTGTACTTTTACAGTTTCTGCATGTTTCAAATTTTACTTAACTTTTATTGTATTTTATTCTGCTGTTTTTTTTCTCCCCCTATTTGAACTTCTACTTCATTTTATTTTTTTATTTCTACTATTGTTTAATTCTTATTATATTTTCCCATTTATTTTATGTAATTTTATTCTTTATTGTTTACTGTTTTGCTTTTACTTCTGTAAAGCACATTGAACTGCCACTGTGTATGAAATGTGCTATATAAATAAACTTGCCTTGCCTTGGTAGTTAAAGTTTAAAGTACGTGAATTTGCTGATTATTACTGTATTCCTAATTCTATTTCAAAATGTTGCTTTCCACATATTTTTTAATCTTTATTGCCACAATAGAAAGAGCAGGGTGAGAGAGGAGACAGTGGACCAGAGGCCAACAGGGATGATTATGCAGGGTCACAGGTGAGAAGAGAATATAACTAGCTATGTCACTACTACTATTCTTAATTCTATTTATACATTTTACTTTATAGATTTATACTTTAGGTTTTTATAGTATATCATTTTAAAGAACAAAAGTCGGTTCCCTGGTGCTGTGCTGTTTGTGGTTATGTGGTTCTTTAGCTGCTAAGGAGAGGTGCAGTTGAATGCGACAGGATGATAAATCACTCAATAGACCTCTGAACAATTTGTCCCCCTCACTTCTAAAAAGATGGCCACACCCCTGGATGAATGTGATACAATTTATCACCAACAATGACTTTATGGGTGCATTTGACTTTTTATTTTGTGTTTCCTTTTTTATTTAGTTTTAGATGTAACACAATATGCCACTGTGCCAAGCAATAGTGACACTCAGCTGTATGTTTAAAAATAAGAATATTCATAATTTCACACAATGAACAGGCATGACATGGCATCATGCAAACTTCATAACACACAATCACACTGTGTCAAGCAACGGTGACACATAAAAAATAACTTCACACAATGAACAGGTGCAATTTTGTTCACCACCAACAGTGACTTTAGTGGGTGCATTTTACTTTTTTCCGATTTAGCGATACTCATAACAAAAATGACATGGCATCATGCAGTCTTCATAACACACAATCACACTGTGTCAAGCAACGGTGACATAAAAGAGAACTTCACACAATGAACAAATGCAGTTTTGTCAACCTACATGCAATGGTGGTGCTACAGTAACATTTACAGATTAGTATAACAAATAGATTTATAGATATAACTCCTTACATTGGTGCCACCACAATTTCTACCACTTCATCACTTTTATCCCCCTTTCCTTCACAATCCACCTGGAATAACATCCATCTCTCTCCATCGCTTTCCTTTCTACTATTCCTTCCCCAGACACTGATTTCCCATCTTACTTTCCAGAAAACTGGCAAAGACCAGACAAAACAAGGAATCAATAAATATCATCAGAGCAGACTTGACCTCATTCTTGGCATTACAGTAAGGCAGGCCTACTGGGTTTGGATTAAATGATAGCTAACATTAAGCTAGCTGATACATCTCCTAACATTGACTAGCCAGCTAACTGCACTAACATTTCCATTGGGACAAAAGAACCCTGTCCTGTGGGGAAATTCTGACTGACTTTCCGCTGCTTTGTAAAGAATGTCCTTATGTGCACTGTAGCCGAATCCCATTTCACCCCTTGGACCAACCCCTTGGCCCTTCCCCTCCATTTTGCACGTTCACATGAAGGGGTAGGGGTATCCCAATCCCAGTTAACGCGGAGGGGTAGGAGAAGGGGTAGGGCTTCTGTACCCCTCCAAACAGAGATTTTCCTGGAGCTGACTCCGAACGAAGGGGTTTGAGTGATTTCCTACAATGCTATGCGGATTTCAGCGAGATTTCATGCGGATTTCAGAAAGATGGCGGTTCCCGCGGCGAAAGATTGTCATAAATGTATTTTCTCCATTATTTACGTGTTTTAAGTTGTTATCCAGAGGAAACATGCCGCTTGATTCGCTTTTGAGCTGAGAATGAGCAGCGATTTCTGAAATCCAAGCTGCTGCTAAAAAGCTTTGGGAGTGAGTATTGTTTTCGGTTGCTTGACTGCGTACGTTTTGTTCTGTTATTCTCGCTTTTATTGTTTACATGAGTGTTCTGACACCTCATTCTGTCGGATGTGGTGCACGAAGCGCCAAAGATATCCCATTCAGTGGTGTTAGTTAACAAATCACACCCTGCCAGCAGAGATTTCTGGTTCTGCCTCTGGCTCTGACTGTAGCGGCTGGTCGCAGCCAATGACGCATTTGGTCGCGTTTTGCTAACGTACGCGATGACGTATGCGATCGTTGAAGGGCTATCCCAATACGTAGGGGTTGAATTTCAAGCCCTATTCCTTGTAGCTCAGTTTCAAGGGGAAGGGCCAAGGGGAAGGGGGAGGGGGAGGGGTAGAAATTAGAATTGGGATTGGGCCTGTGTCTGGGGAGGGAGCAAATACTGCAAACAATTCATCATCAACCAGGAATACCCTATTAGGCTAAGCTTATTTCATTGTTTAGTTGAACATTAATTTAACGAGGCCGAGGGTTAATTTTGAGGGCAGATAACAAAAGAATAAGGTTTTAGCAAAAGCTAGCCATTGTGAGGTGGCAATGGGGATGACGTCACCTCCTCCACTAACATTTCTCTGCTCGCGCTGAGATTCACTCGTGCGCGGTGAGTTGTTGTCGGTAACGCCCGGAAAACCCGGAGTGGATTGTCAGTGGTCTGTGTATTCTCTTACCAATCAAGTGGAATGGATTCTTTCACGAAGCAATAGAAATGGCGCTGGGTGAACTCATATTTTATGTTAAATGTGGGAGGGGTCCAAACGAAGAATTATGAAATGTGAAGGGGACACGTCCCCTTCACATTCAATGGTGGCGACGCCCATTTTATATACAACACTGAAAATTATAGGGGGGCTTGGGAACATTTAGCCCCCCTAAAATGGACCTAATGACGTCCATGCAGCTATTCCACTGTCTTCCTGATTAACATACAGATACATGTGTGCACACACTGCCAGAACTGGGTCAGAACATGACCATGCTGCTTTGTGGGGGTGGGGAGGATTGTGACAATTTACAAAAACATTTTAAAAAATTTAAATGACAATGGTTCTTTTTCAGTTCAGTTGTGTTTCATTTTGTAACGTTCTACCAGGTGTTTATTCTTTAAGTTCTACAAGTTAGTCAGTAAATCCAGTCAGGTGTTTCAGAGGCATTAGGTTTTGTAAGCGTTGTGGCAATAATACAACAATGCACTGACAGAAAATGTACTTTTAATACTTAAGTATTTTTAAAAGCAAATACTTCAGTACTTTAAGTAAAAATTTGACTGTACAACTTTCATTTGTATTGGAGTAACAGCTGACCTGTGGGATCTGTATTTTGACTTAAGTAATGAAGTTGGGTACTTTGTCCACCTCTGATGGTATCTGAGGAGAGATGGGTAACTGGACAGAGAGAGAAACACAGGTTGTTAGGTATGCCCAGTGTCACCTAATGGTTAAGAACAGTGTATGCTGAGTGTAAACATGGACTCTGGCAAGACTAACTATAACAGCATAACTAGAGGTAACATAGACTTGTTGTCTGTTAACAGCTGCAGCAGACACCGACAAGAAACAGCACTGTCCAGGTGCATCACCTGATCATATCCTCTAACAGTCAGAGAGAGGTCTGCAACTGAGTCATTAATGACTACAATCATACATTCTAATAAATGTCAATCTCTTATAAGATGTAATGTATGATGTGGTTTGTTGTAATTCCATTTAAACTTCTCTGTGAATATCAGCAGCTATAAGTTGACTGGTTACGCTCCAGTAGCCCTGTTTTCCACCAGCAGGGCTCAGGTTCTGTTCTGGTTCATGCACCAGATTCTGAACCATTCAGAGCATTTCAACCAAAAATAAATTGGTTCAAAACCCGAAAAGTCAGTTCCCAGATGGAACCAAAATATAACTGGTTTCACAGCATGAACCATGACGAATGTAGGCTGGTTCACTACTTGGCACTAAGGTTCAAGAATCCTGTCTGGAACCGGTTCAAGAATCTGTTCCCTGCTGGTCAAAAAGTAGCTTAAGAGGACCCAGAAGGAACCTGATATGGACACAGAGAGAACATGTGAAACTCCACATGGACAGTAACCTGAGCTCAGGATCAAACCTGGGACCCTGAAGCTGTGAGGGAAAAACACTGTGAGATCACTTTAAAAATGTTGATAATGAATGAAATATTTTGTTATAAATTATTAAAATAATTCAGGTAATGAGCTTAAATTGGTATGGAGTACAACTGGAGAATCAACTGTGTGTTTTAATGTTAGTCACACATGGCTAATCACTGTCAGGACGCAACAGCACAAAGACACTAATAACCCCAACATCTCCACACTGCTGTTTACACATTCCTGTTTCACCTGAAACTAACAACCAGTCACACATGCTGTTAGCACATATGACCATAGGCCAATGAGCTACTGCCATCACGCGTCATCAGTTGTCTGTCGGTCTGTCATCCTTCCATCCATCCAGCCAGCCACAATTCACAAAAATTGCTACTCCTCCCTGAGTTTTCAATGGATTTTGATTCTGATTGTTTTGTTTGGAAGGTCTAATCAGTCTGCACAATAGTTATTCCCTGCTTTTGTGATTAGTATGGCCGTGTGAGCCACTGCATGACTGATGCTCTGGGTTACAATTCCAGCACAGCACTACTGTGTGTTTCATTTCAGGGAAAGGGGAATGCCCATATCCAATCACATCAACTTAATCAAAGAGGGGAACAGAAGATCTCATCTCATCTCTAGCCGCTTTATCCTTCTACAGGGTCGCAGGCAAGCTGGAGCCTATCCCAGCTGACTACGGGCGAAAGGCGGGGTACACCCTGGACAAGTCGCCAGGTCATCACAGGGCTGACACATAGACACAGACAACCATTCACACTCACATTCACACCTACGGTCAATTTAGAGTCACCAGTTAACCTAACCTGCATGTCTTTGGACTGTGGGGGAAACCGGAGCTCCCGGAGGAAACCCACGCGGACACGGGGAGAACATGCAAACTCCACACAGAAAGGCCCTCGCCGGCCCCGGGGCTCGAACCCAGGACCTTCTTGCTGTGAGGCGACAGCGCTAACCACTACACCACCGTGCCACCGGGAACAGAAGATAAAAAAAAAAATTATTCTTAACATCAAGCTGCAAACATGCTTCACTATTCCAGAGAAAAAAATTATATAGCACACAGAGCAAACATACAATGACTTATACTTAATACAACACACACACACACACACACACACACACACACAAAAAAAAAATGTGCAGGAGTAATGGAACATGACACAAGACAGGTCTGGGGTGTGTGTGTGTGTGGGGGGGGTGTACAGAAAACTATTTCAGCATGGTCATGTGACTCTAAAGTGTGCGAGCTGAAGTCTGTGTAACCCTGTCAGAACTTGCCATGAAAACTGAGCACACAGGTTTTTAATCTGTTTATCATCAGTGGAGCATCTGCTGTACACACTGCTGTGAATGAGGCGTTATTGTAGAAATTATAACGTGTGAGAGCAAGTGTATTTCAACTCCAATTCCATAAATCTGGGACACTGTGTTGGCCTTTACATCAAAAACTTGATGATAGTGTTTACGGGCTTTAGACGTATTGTAGGCGCTGCTGCCGTCTCATTCTGGTCAGGTGCTGGTGGTGACGTAGCTCTTCAAAGTTTCTGGATGGTGCTGTTGCGCCATCATATAGAGCTGACCCCAGGCATGTCTATCAGCTGCATGACTTCCCAATTAGCTAGTACAATGTTGAAGTCTTTCAAATCACGCTTTACGACATCTTTGAAACGGAGCATATGGAGCGTTTGGCATCAGTTAGTTCACCGTAGAGAACTGATTTTGGAATTCACGAGTCCTCCATCCGATACACATGACCCAGCCAACGCAAGTGATGCTTCCACATTATGGTGTATAAGTTACACCATAATGCGGATGCATCAGGCGGCATGGTGGTGTAGTGGTTAGCACAGTCGCCTCACAGCAAGAAGGTTCTGGGTTCGAACCCAGTGGCCGGCGAGGGCCTTTCTGTGTGGAGTTTGCATGTTCTCCCCATGTCTGCGTGGGTTTCCTCCAGGTGCTCTGGTTTCCCCCACAGTCCAAAGACATGCAGTTAGGTTGACATGGGGTGGCCTTGGGCTGAGGTGCCCTTGAGCAAGGTACTGAGCCCCTGACTGCTCCCCGGGTCCTCTGGGCTGCCCACTGCTCTGGGTGTGCGCACGTGTGTTCACTGCTTCAGATGGGTTAAATGCAGAGGATGAATTTCACTGTGCTTGAAGTGTGCATGTGACAAATAAAGGTTTCTTCTTTTTTTAATTGACTCACACATTGCCACTGTGTATGAAATGTGCTATATAAATAAACTTGCCTTGCCTTGCCTCCATTTCCTGTCTCTCAATCTCAGCTGCTGTGGGAAAGCAGGGTTTGAGGTTGTTGATGTGGACATTGCTCAGGTCTTCCCCAGAGTCTTCCTGTACCACCTCAAAGTTCACAGGGCCCAACTGCCGTAAGACTCTGTAGGGTCCCTTCCACTTTGGTGCCAGCTTTGCAGAAAAGTGTTTGGCCTTAGATGACTGAGCATGGTTGCGCACCCACACTCTGTCCTTAGGTACATACTGAACTTCTTTTCTGTTCTTATTGTAGTTCATAAGTTGTCTTGCCTTTGCTTTCTTACTGCTAATGTGTGCTTTCTTTTGCAGGTCTTTTAGGTGTTGCACAACATCGTATCTGGCATCGTCAGGGGTAAGGTTTTGTCCTCTGAGGAGTTTGTCTATGGGACTATGCAGCTTTCTCCCAAGGTGCAGCTTGGCAGGAGTAGTCCCAGTTGTCTCATGAACAGCAGAGTTGAAGGCAAATCGGAATTCAGGTAAGTATTGGTCCCATTTTCGATGGTTATCTGAGACATAGGATGCGATCATGGATTTCAGATTCCTGTTAACCCTTTCAGTCAAGTTGGTTTGTGGATGGTATGTTGTGGTAAGTTTGGGGGTGACTGACCAAGTGTGACAGAGTTCCTTGAACAAGCTGGACACAAACTGAGGCCCTCTATCAGACAGGATATAATCGGGTATGCCCCAGCGGGTAAGTATTTCATTATGGATGATGCGAACTACCATGGCAGAGGATGCTGTACGGAGGGGAAAATAACTCTACCCAGCGGGTGTACTCATCGACGAGGACAAGTAGATATTCATATCTGTCCGGACTGCGGGGTAGAAGTCCCATGAGGTCAATTCCAAGCATCTCATTGGGATAGCTCACAGTGGTTTGTTGGAGTTTCCCACATGGCTTCTGATTGCCTCCTTTGCGTGTCTGGCAAACTGTACAGGCACGAACATAGCTCCGCACTTCATCCCACATCTTAGGCCAGAAAGCCACGTGGTGAATACGTTTGTAGGTCTTGAACATACCTTGGTGTCCACACCAGGGGGAGTCATGGTATGCTGCCAGGAGTGGAGGTATTAGTGTCTTTGGTATCCACACACGAAAGTGATGCTTCTTGTCATCGTCATCCAGCTTGATCATTCTGTAAAGCAGGTCATCAACCATGGCATAGTTCTCTCTGATGTCTTCACAGCCTTTAGCCAGATCTTTCATGATTTTCTCTATCTGGGGGTCTTTGTGCTGTTCCTCCCACAAGGTCATGGTGGAGAAAGGAAAATCTTGTGGTTCCTTTTGGCTCACAGCCAACATGCACGAAGGCCCCACAGGACATTGAGAAAGGGTGTCCGGTGCTACATTGAGTTTCCCTTTGCGGTATTCAATGATAAAGTTGAACTTCTGGAGGCGAAGGGCCCAACGGAGGAGACGACTGGAGGTCTTGGTGCTGCTGAATACCCACTGCAAGGAGGCATGATCAGTCACTACTGTGAACAGTTTGGGTTCCAGGTAGTGCTGCCATTTTTCCAGCGCCCAGACGATCGTGAGACATTCCTTCTCCGTCGCGGAGTAGTTCCTTTCAGCCTTGTTTAAACTTCTGCTTGCGAAAGCAATGACCTCTTCATGGCCGATCCCCTTCTTTTGTGCCAAGATGGCACCAAGCCACAAGTCACTGGCGTCTGTGTAGATGAAGAAAGGAAGTTCTAGGTCAGGATGACCAAGGACAGGAGGAGACGTAAGGTGGTCTTTTAAGGTTTGAAAAGCTTTCTCACACTTCTCATCCCACTGGAAGACACGACCTTTCTTCTTGAGAGCTTTGAGTGGTTCTGCGATTTGAGAGAATCCAGGTACAAACCGGTGGTACCATCCTGCAAGGCCAAGGAATCTCTGCACCTCCTTGATCGTTGTTGGAGCCGGGTAAGCCTTGATGGCCTCCACCTTCATGGGGTCTGCAGTGGTTCCTTGGGCGGAGACGACATGGCCCAGGTACTTTATCTCCTTCATGCAGAACTTGGACTTTTTCAGGTTCAAGGTGAGTCCTGCTGCTTGAAGCTTTTCCAGAACGGCATGAAGGTCTTGGAAATGACGTTGGATGGACGGTGAGTAGATCACAATATCATCTAGGTACACTAGACACACTTTTCCTTTAAGCTCAGCCAACACCAGATCCATTAGGCCAGGGGTGTCCAAACTGATCCGTAAAGGGCCGTGTGGCTGCAGGTTTTCATTCCAACCATGCAGCAGCACACCTGATTTGGCTTATTCAATCAACTGACACACCCACCCTTTAATCAAGGGTGGGTGTGGCTGCAAGTATTTGACTGTGTGAAGACAGTTCAGTTGATTGAATGAGCCAAGTCAGGTGTGCTGCTGCATGGCTGGAATGAAAACCTGCAGCCACACGGCCCTTTATGGATCAGTTTGGACACCCCTGCATTAGGCATTGGAAACTGGCTGGGGCGTTTTTGAGTCCAAAAGGCATGACTCTGAACTGGAAAGTGCCCATGTTAAGTAAGTAAGTAAGTTTAATTTATATAGCACATTTAAAAACAGCAAGAACTGGCCAAAGTGCTGTACAGTGTCAAACTAAAAGACTAGAATTAAATAATAAAAATAAGCTAAAAGCGAGACATGGTCAAGCAGCAAGAATAAAATACATAAAATACAAAAAGCATTCCAACAGACAAGTGCAATAAAAAGGCAAGATAAAAGATAGGGATAAAAGAAAAAAGATAAACTAGGAGGCAAAGGCCAAGGAGTACAAATGTGTTTTGAGTGTGGGTCACATGTGGGTCACAAAAGCTGTCTTGGCCACACTTGCAGCGTTCATGGCAACCTGCCAATAGCCACTGTTTAGGTCTAGAGTGGAGAAGACAGTGGAGCCAGCAAGTGAGTCTAGAAGTTCATTGATGTTGGGCAGTGGGTATGCGTCGGTTTCTGTGACTGCATTTAACTTTCTATAATCAACACAGAACCTAAGTGTTCCACATTTCTTTGGGACAAGGATGACTGGTGAGGTCCACCCGGAGTAAGATGGTTCGATCACACCTTGATCAAGCATGTCCTTCAGATGCTGCTCCACGACTTGACGTTTTTGCACAGACATCCTGTAGGGGTTTTGCTTGATCATCACTTCACTGGTGGTATGGATGTGGTGCTTTAACACATCAGTCCTTCCTGGCTTCAAAGAACATAGGTCTGGTTTGGACTCCAGAAGCTGTCTGAAACCAGCCTTCTCCCACTCTTTCACCTCAGCATTCTCTACTGCAAGATCAATGTAGTCTTGAGCGGTGAGTGCCACAGGCTGTGGGGGCAAGCAAGGAGGGGGTATGCAAGACATAAGAGTAGCCCTGAGTGGTGCAGTGTAAAGGGTGGTTTGTTCATCATTTTGCTGGAACAGATATCTCTCTGGTCTCCTCTTGAATCTGTACTGACAGTCAGCTGCATGGATTTACAGTCCACTGTGAAATAAGTAATCGAGGCCAAGAACTGCTTTGTAGGCCAAAGCTTTTGGGGACAGGACTGCCACTTCATACGTGCATGAAACCTCACCCAAGTTGATGGTTACTTCAGCCTTTCCAAGGGGCGTCTCAGTCTCTCCTTTAGCGAGGAAGAGAGGTCCGCTTGTCCAAGGCTCCAGGTCTTCCTTGGGCCTTTTGAGAGCTTTCCAGACCTGTTTGTGGAAGAGTGTATAGCTTGCCCCAGTATCAAAGATAGCCCTGCCATTCCAAGGTCCGATGTTGACTGTGACTACCAGCTGCTGGGAAATATTGAAGGTGCTTCCCGGTGTTGTGGTAGACATACCTTTGATCTGGTTCTTCAAACTCTTTGTAGTGGTAAGGTTGATGTTGCCATTGCCCTGCTGTGCTGGCTTAGATGGTCAAGACGTGTTCTTGGGACAGTGTTGTGTGGACTAACGGCCTCCCGGAGATGGTTGGTATTGAGGGCAAGAGCCAGGTGGATGTTGACCTTTACAGCACCAGCACGTAATAGAAGGCGTGTCCAAGTCTGTAGATTTGGGAGTGTTTTTCGCCCTCTGTGCACTTTTGTCATGCGTACCATGCTGTGCTTCATACAAGGACTGTTGTTCTAAGTCTTTTTCCAGCTGATGGCTGAGCTTCACCAACTCAACATTCTGAGCCCGACCCCATAAGTAAGTAGCCAGCTGTGGTTTGACATTTTTTAGAATGAGCTTCACTATCTCAGCCTCAGTGATGGTGGGTTTCCATTGTTTACAAAGGGCACGGTGAGAGAAGGCAAAATCATGGATGGACTCATTTTCTGTCTGCCATCGGTTTCGTACTCGGTCCGTGAGCTCCTCTTCATAATCATCAGACAGGAATGCTGACAGAAATTTTTTCTGGAACTGGGCCCAGGTAAGGACCTCAGTCATGGCAATCTCCCACCAATCTCTGGCTGTGCCATGCAGGACAGTTCGGAAGGTAGCCAGAATCTCTGCATCAGACAGAGATGGCTAGAAAGTCACGGCACTTAGAGAGGTAAAGGACAGGGTCTGGATCGTCGCTTGCCTTGCCAAAGGTAGGAAATGACAGTTTTAGAACTTTTAGATGACCAGACTTTGTTCCAGTAGGTGGCATTGTGGGCAATGAAACTGGAGTGGCTGTAGCTGTAGTGTGTGGGGTTACTGATGGCCTCATGCCAGTAAGAGGAGATGTGGTTGAGATGTGTTGCTCAATCTTTTTCTCTAACTCTGTTATCTTGTTGGTAAGTATGTTGTACTCTTTTGTTATGTGTGCTGGTAGATGTCCTAAAGGTGTGTTTATTTGGTTGGTAATTCTAACACAGCTGTCCATGTACTATGACAGATGTCCACAGTCTGCTGCAAAAACCCTCCTCTGGGACAAGATCTCCTGCTGTACCTCGGCCTGTAACTGTTCGACCATGAAACGGATTTCTTCCAGTTGTGTAATACTTTGGTTTTTAACTTCTTCTGTGATAATGGTTTTAATGGCCTTCAGCAACTTATCCCATTCATTCTCTGTTTTCTGTGTACTAGCTGTGAGTGCTGCACTGAGTTTTGCGAATTCTGTTTTTGCCATTTCAGACACTACCTCCAACTTGGCCTCCAAGTGAAAGCGGCTCCTGGCCACTAGTTTAGTGACCTTACTGAGTTGAGCGTCCTGTTGTTCCAGTTTCTGAAATATCAGGGCCCAATTGTCAGGAGTTTTTAGTGCCAGTGCGCCGAGCTTTCGTGCTGGTGTTGGGAGCTCCATAGGCAAGTCACGCTGCAGTGAGATGTCTGAAGACCATGATGGAGAAGTGTCCAAATCCATATCTAATGGAGAGGCAGCTGCGGCCTGAGTGTAGCCTGAACCAGTAGTCTGTAGTGCAGCTGTTAGCAAGTTGGATGGCTCAGCGGTCAATGAAGGGGGCACTGTAGACACCATAGGCAGCTGGTCTGCAGTAGCAGTACCAAGAACTCCAGGGCTAGTAAGAATGAAAGAGGTATCGCTATGAAAAGGAGGATGGAGGAACACCCGATGCTCAATTTGAGGTGTGCTTATGTCAGGTGGTGAGGTTTGTGTGTCAGGAGATGTGGAGACGTCTGTGTGGCTCTCCCGTTCTGACATTGCGGCTTTAGGTTGTGACATAGGTTGTTATTGGTTATTAAATGATGTGAAAAATGATGTTTGAAATGTTTGTGGTTTTTTGTGTGTCTGTATGTTTGTAACAAAATGTACCCCACTTGAAAAGTAACAAGTTACACAGTTATCAAAGATTATTATTACACAAAGAAAATTCAGCAGTGTGATAAAAATTTAACAGAGACCTGAGCACAGGTTCAAAACACCAATATCAGCACAGTATCAGTGATAACACAGCATAGCAGTGATAGCACAGCATAGCATGCACACCACCATCAATACAGCGCTCAATTCAACAGTAGTTTTTTTTTTTTTAAGTGTCCCACAAGTCCAAAAAGTCCAAGGAGCAGTCACTAAGCAGTTCAAGTCCCGTTAATTACAGTTCATGTCCCTGGTTAATTACAGTTCATGTCCTCTTAATTACAGTTCATGTCCTGTTAATTACAGTTCATGTCCCTGGTTAATTACAGTTCATGTCCCTGGTTAATTACAGTTCATGTCCTGTTAATTACAGTTCATGTCCCTGTTCAGGTGCCAATTCTGTAACGGTGTTACCCAAGGTTCAAGTATAAATTTTAGTTCGGGTGCCAGGCAGGCCCAAATTCCTGCCACTTAAAAGTAACCACCGCCAGCAGTAATAAACAATAACAAAAGTAGGTTTTAAATGTGCATACTCTTTACTTAAAAAAAATAATGGCATCAATACAACTCCATAATGTTCTTATGCTCCCAAAACAGCGAAAGGGGTATGAAAAATAAAAAAAAATGCCGTGTAAACCCAGTGCTCATGTGTGTGTGTGTGTGTGTTTATGGATGTTAGCGTGTGTGGAGGGAGAGTGAGTTTGTAGTTCCAGTAGCACTTGGTAAACGAGCAGCAAGGGGTGTGTGGATAAATGCTTTAACTCACAGTTCTGGAGCTGGCTGTGTAAACTGGACTGTCCTGGATCTGAAGCTTCAACAGTCCTTAGCCATCCGCTTCCCGCATCGGGCTTGAAGTAGCTATGTGCTCCTCTGACCTGTGGCTTGCGATGTACCTCCATCCCGGAAATCTTGCTTGGGTCAGCTTGCAAATCTCCGCCGCGGATTCCGTCGTCGGCAACAATGTACAATTCTTCCACTTGGTTTAGCATCCACTCCAGAATCGCACCTTCACGCTTGCTCGCACAGGAACCAAACGGAGCTCTGCTGCGCTACACTTCCTCCTCGCTACGTATGCAGCATAGTGCCATTTTAAAGCAAGCGCTTCGTGTGGCCACTCCCCCAATCAGCGTCCGCAGGTGTTGTGTGTTGAGTGATGAAGCAAATGTTAATGAGGTGAGTGCTGTGTCATGTTAGTGTGCTTTTAAAGGTGACAGTCACAGGGAAAAACCTTATGTCTCAGGGACAGAATGTATTTCGCCACAAGCTCTTCTTCCACACTGATGGGTGAATCATCAACATTCTGTAGACAGTGTAAAGGAAACTGGTTATAGCAGGCAGGACGTCACCAAAATAAAATAAAAGTACCAAACTAACAACTATTATTTTAACTAGCATATATAACAAACTTGAATGATGTGAACAGACACATGCAAATCACAATAATAATGACTTCACCACTAATGAAGGTATCCGTGCATATTCTCATTCATATCGAAACACCATATGTTTCAAGAGGACCCATTCAGCGGAAACACCTTCAAATTTACAGATTACTGTCGGGAGAACACTGAAAGCCATTTATTGCACTCACCTCAAACTCCTTGATTAAGGCACCCACATCTTCACCCAGGTGATCAATGAGACATCGGATGACAACTTCTCTGGTTTTCTCAATGGGAATTCCACTCTGTTAAGGAGAAAATGTATTTAAACAGCTGACAAGATACAGCAGTCACTCTCCTCAGTGCACATTTTGGCCCTTTTACTTTAAATATTATAACAGGTTTGACTGAAAAAAATATGAAACAGAATTTACTGAAGCAGTTGTTAAAACATTACAATTTCTATTAAAATTCATTATATCATTCAGCCCTTATCTGAAGTGATCACCGCAACCTTGAAGTCATGTTTGCCATGTGATATTTTTTTAAAAGTCCACTCAGAATATAATCACACTGAAACAGAGAAAAAAGGAATGAAAGATAAAACATTCTGGTAGGCAGATGGTTAGAGGAACAATAATGTGGAGAGTGTATGTTGCATGTGAAGAAGAAATAGATAGTTAGCGGAGACTGAGAAACACTGTGGTGGAATAAGGGTAAAGGCTGCATGAGACATATGAGTTTGTGTTGAATGCAAGAAGAGAGTACAGAGTCAGTTATTAGAGAAGTAAATTAGGTTTAGAAGAGAAAAGAGTGGTGACAAGACCACTCTTCTCAGTGTTTAAGTCTGGGCTGAAAACATATCTGTTTAGTCAAGCCTTGTGTTAATGGTGTTTATGAGGTAAAGGAGTAGATCTGGAGGATCCTCAGACAGAGTGTTTTGGTAAACTGGGATGTATGGATGCTGTCAGTCCCCACTCGCTTGCTCACTCGAGTTTGTTGACGGTGTAGTGGCTGCTGTTTTATGTCCCGGGGCCCCTTATGCCTGTGTTACCTTCTGGCTCTCCCCTTTTAGTTATGCTGTCATAGTTAGTTGCCGGAGTCCCTGCTTGTACTCAGTGCAATATGTATACTGTTCCTACTTATTCAGGTGACATTGGGCATACCTAACAACCTGTGTTTTCTCTCCCTCTCTCCCCCTCCCCCTCCCCCCAAATCTGTCCCTCTGAGTTACATGTTGGTCCTGGGATTGAGATGCTGAACCTCTTCTGCTCCTCAGACCTGCCTGATCCATCCTGGTGCTCTGTGTCTGGTTGGAGTCTCATAGCATCACTCCTGTGGAGGATGGCCCCATGAGGACAGTTAAAAGTCACACTTGGAGGACACTCTGGACTCTTACAGTAATGCTTTTATGGCTGAAGACTACAGTCGACTTGCTAACTTTAGGACTGCAGTTGTCATGAACAGTTTTGCACTCAAGTTTCCATCAATGAAGAGTTTATAACATCAACAAAACTGACTTCTTGTTAAAACTGTTAATATTATAGTCATGCTGTCGGTTGTTGCCCAAATGAGGATGGGTTCCCTTTTGAGTCTGGTTCCTCTCGAGGTTTCTTCCTCATGTCATCTGAGGGAGTTTTTCCTTGCCACCATCGCCACAGGCTTGCTCACTGGGGATAGATTAGGGATAAAATTAGCTCATGTTTTAAGTCGTTCAAATTGTGTAAAGCTGCTTTGCGACAATGTTTATTGTTAAAAGCGCTATACAAATAAATTTGACTTGACAAGACAGGTAGGGGAAAGAAGCATCTCAACAGAGGAGTAAACTGGAATACCTGGAGTAGAACATTCATTTCTGCATGATGTCTCTCTCCAGCAGCACCTTTCTTGGCTTGGAAGATGGCAAGCAGTTTAGGGGTGTAGTAGTCCAACATGAACATGAATTTGGCCTCAAGATTTACAGTGGTAATTCATTGAAACTCAGCATTGACCTGAAGGGGAAAAAAAAGAAGACAAAAAAGGACAGGGCCCAATTTACAAAGTTAGATTTAAACAATACAATTTCTGAATTTCAGACTCTTCTGCCCAAGGTGTATTTGCAATAAACTGTGTTGCAGAAATGTCGAACAAGGCAGGCCACCTTTCCTTGATCTCTTTGATGCTCATTTGAAGACTGATGACATCCTGTCTTCTATGAGCAAAAGTGTTGGACAACAATTCATTGATGATCGCCCTGTCTCTCTTCTTTAATTCAGACAGAATGTAGAGCTGCTGTTGATCTTGGTGTTCTCTGCTTTCTCCTGAAGGATAATGTGGGAGATACATCACTTTCAGTTTCCTCTGATTTGTGAGCTCTATACAAGCATGTACACAAGCCACCCCAAGTTTTAAATGAACACGGACAGTTCAAATGAATACAAGCCAGAAAATGTCCACGACCAAAATGTCCATGTTTCAGTCGGTAGTGTTTAAGAAGGCCCCCCTTCGATGATGTCACAAATGTGCAGAGCTTACACTGCCATTCCATACACTGTTACCTTACTGTGGGTTAAATGAGGAGCCCCAGTGGCTCACAGGGCAGAGGTTATGCTGTGAGGCTCTTTTCTTCCCTTAAGCCTCACTCACAACCCGCCATAAGTGTTTTGGACATGCACGAGTCACAGGGTTTTGTAGCTCGCAGCCATGCGGCACGGTCGCAGTGAACCCGGGGGAAAGTTTGGGGGAGGAGTACAGGCAAAGTACTTGTCAAGTACAGGTTGCATGCCTGACTTCCTCGAGACATGGGAAAAATTGTGCCGTTAGCTCGTGGAAAGCGTATATCTGATGCACGTGATCAGTGTGTGTTCAGTGAGTGTGGAGTGTGTGAGACTTGCATTTTACCAGTTTCCTGTGCTACGAGTTCGGGCCGCATTTGTGAAGCGTGTGTGACGCATGTGATTAACACGTTACAATCACTCATAACTTGTGTGTGACGGAAGCCAGGAGGGGGTATAAAACCAACATGTCAGCAGCATTCTGCATCTGTTTTTTGACTGAAGAACATTGGATATTTTGTGGGAAAAATAAAAAAATTTTCAGTTTAAAGTTTAGAAAATGGGACCCAAGAAGAAGCGAGCAAAAGTGAAGTAACCCAGCCTGAAACAGCAGAGGGGTAGGAGGAGGAAGAATTTGATGATGATGGTAGCAGCACCGGCGAACCCCGCACGGACAGGGAGAAGTTTGCCTTCAAGCTGGCAGAAGGCACAGCACCCCGCCAGAGGGATTTCCACAGGTAAATACACATGCTTTAAACATTCATTTCAGTATCTATATCTCATCTCATTATCTGTAGCCGCTTTATCCTGTTCTACAGGGTCGCAGGCAAGCTGGAGCCTATCCCAGCTGACTACGGGCGAAAGGCGGGGTTCACCCTGGACAAGTCGCCAGGTCATCACAGGGCTGACACATAGACACAGACAACCATTCACACTCACATTCACACCTACGCTCAATTTAGAGTCACCAGTTAACCTAACCTGCATGTCTTTGGACTGTGGGGGAAACCGGAGCACCCGGAGGAAACCCACGCAGACACGGGGAGAACATGCAAACTCCACACAGAAAGGCCCTCACTGGCCACGGGGCTCGAACCCGGACCTTCTTGCTGTGAGGCAACAGCGCTAACCACTACACCACTGTGCCGCCCCCAGTATCTATATGTTTATGTAATTAATATTATAGATGCTGATTTTCATGTATGTTTCAGCTAACGACGCCCAGAAGTGAGGACACTGCAATCCCATCATCGCTGTCAGGCCATTGTGACATGCTCAGTGATGAGGACAAGGACATCCCGACACCCCGTCCCACCACTCAGCAGGAGCAGGACAGCAGCTCGGAGTCAGAGTGTGTTTCAGTGCTCAAACTGTTGGGCTATTTAGTTGGGATTTTTTACAGTGTAATAAAATGCGTTATTCCGTTATACTCGTTTTATTATTTGACATTTGCATAGTAAATTAACATATACTCAAATAAAAACAGCAAATGAGGTGGTCTTCTTCCCTTCTACAATGCTACACGCTACATAATCCGTTCCTTCGTTCCTCCCCAATATATACCGTATACCCAGAGTCTTGCCCTTCGTGTCACATGTGCTGTGTGCAGGTCGCGTGCGCTGTGTGCACACCACACATACAGTAGGGGTAGAAAGTGAGATGTACTTCTGTCTTGCGGGCCGCACAAATAGCAAGTGTGGAATACTTGTGTAGTACTTCTGAGGCACGTCACTCGTACAATGACTGTGTGTCACTCATGCGTCTTACTGTCATAGCAAAATGCCCCTACTAGCCGCGCTGCTGACTTGGTTCAGGTGTAAAAAAGGAGTATGGGTCCCGTACGTACTGTCTGCGTTCTTGATTTGTCGCAAGACCCCTAGAATTTGCATGTGTGGGAACAAAAGTCTCCATGGGCAGTCTGTGACCTTCTACGGCGCTGAACACACGCAAGTGCCGCGCAAGTCTCAAGCATGGTTTTGCCAATTTTTTTACTGTAGACCACCCATAGTAGTGGGCTGTGAGTGAGGCTTTAGTGACCTGGGTTCAAGTGTGGCCTGCTGCCCTTTGCTGCTCGGCCTCCCTCCATCTTTGTCCTTCACACCTGTGTGGCTCCCATGCTCATTCTGTAACATAAGGGCAACATTTTCAAAATGAGAGCACAATAAAAACCTCTGTTGCCACAGCAAGTTAAGAGACTATGGTCAGTATTCCCACAATACATTTGGAATAAACATAGGGTATGCTTTGCTAATATTAAATAGAAACAACTTACCTCCCCTTTCTTCTTGATCAGTTGTTTCCCATGCTGAAAAGCAAATTTTGAAAATATATTGAATGCCTGATAAAACTTATGGCATTTTGTTTCATGACAACCTAACACATACGTCACTGAATTGCATGCTTTTGTAGGTGCATTTGGTAATTATTAAGTGATCAGTCTCATTAATCAGTCTCATTAAATCTGAAGGTTAATAATTAAATTGAATCAGTCTCATATTATCATTAAATCACTCATGGAATCAGTCTCATTAATTAATACCATTAATTTGTGCTTAATAATAAATTACCAAACAGCTAAATTATGGTATATTCCCAATTATTATGATCACTTACCATATTACATAACTCGTATGCACCTTTAGAATTCTTTGGAGATTGTGTGACCTCATCAGTATTGGAACACAAACACACAGTTTCAATAATAAATGAATTTATTATAACAAAGATAAAAATGAATAATGGCAGTTGAAATATATACAAACAGTGAGATATACTTGATGAGCGTGTGTGAGTGTGTTGTGGTGAAAACAAGAGATTAGCTTTGTGTGCTAATTTAGATGTGTTTGTGTATGTCAGGCCTGGTGAGGCCTAGCTTGGTTGCTAGCTAAGACAAAGGAATGTTATCTAAGTAAAACAAAGAATTAGCACGTGTTGCTAATGTGTGCTTGTGTGTGTGGCCTGTGTGTGTGAAAGGCCCTATGGCCTGAGCAGAAGGCTAGCATGGATTGCTAGCTAAGGTGTGTTTGTGTGCGTCACGTGTTTGGGTAGGCCGAGATTAGCCTCGTGTGGCTAAGCTAAGACAAAGGGATGCTAGCTAAGGTGTGTTTGTGAGTGTGGGGGAGGACCACCACGTGGTAAGGCCTATGGCCTAGCAAAAGAAAGGCTAGCGTGGGTTGCTAGCTGTTAGGTTTATATAAGTATTATTCTTGGCCAAGAAGGCAGTAATTTATTAAAATGGTGACAAAATTAAGGATTAACTTCGGTTCAGTTAAAATGACCTTCTGTCTCAGCTGGACATTGTTTGGGAACATTTTGTTTATGTTTGATATGAAATGTGTATTATTGATCAGATATGTGTCTAAACGGTGCCTGAAGGTCTACATATGATGTCAGACACACCAACACACACTCACAGCTGCATATCCAAGGGTTGAATGTAGTTTTATAATTACAGAATATAACTTAGGATTGTTAAGACTTTATGATTCTAATGTTAAAAATTTTATGAGTTTAATCCTGAATCCTGTCCTCCGGTGAAGTAGCATTTCTTTGCTTTGCCAGACATATTCTTATTTTTCTTATTTTTCGTATGACTGTTTTGTTTAAGTTTGTTCTTATTTTGTTTATAATATATAACATATATTTATAACATATCTTTGTTAAAATTGTTTGTTATTTTGCTTATGATTGTCTTACTACATATTGCTGAAATCAAGATGTAATTTGCTGACTTAGCACAAGACACACATTCATGTGTTAAGAGTTATGATTTTAATATTTTTAGCTTTTCATCTTTTAGCTTTTAGATCCTTTAAAACTATTGCTGTTTAAATTAGTATTAATGTCTGATGTATTTTTCTTTGACTAGACTTCATAGACTAGATATATTATCTGTGTTTAAGTACATAGTGCCCTGACCTGAAGGGGGGTACGTAAGCAATGACCTTTAAGATGTCTGAACAATGAAGTAATTAAGACCTGCTCATATACACACACACATTCGACAGACACAATAGCCGTTTGGAGAGATTATGATTTGTTATAAAAGGTGTTTGTAATCTTTCATCTTTGGCGAGAATACTGCGATTAAACAGCAGTGAAACCGATCTCTGGTTCTCTGTTTTTTTGCGGTGTTCCATTCCAGATGTCTGGGTGGTACGAGGGCGGGGGTCCCAAGAAGTAAGTTGACCGATTGACCGTTTCAGACTGGGTTGAACCCCAACACTAGCTAAGGTAAAGGAATGCTAGCTATGGTGTGTTTGTGTGTGTGGGGGAGGACTGCCACGTGTTAGAGACAAAAAATTAGCTCTGTGTAGCTAACTCCACGTGGTGGAGGCCTTGTGATCCCTTGAGACAATACAATTAGCCCTGGAGGCTAATGAAACAAAAGAATTAGCCGTGTGTTTAGCTAAGGTGTGTTTGTGAGGCCTGGTGAGCTAGCTTTGGTTGCCAGTTAGACAAAGAATTAGCCATATGTGGCTAGCTAAGGCCCAAGGATCCTACCTCGTGGAGTTAAGGCCAAAGGTGTTAATAAGGAATAAAGAGAAGCATGCACAGCCTATCTACTAAAACAATTAAGAGATTAAAACAAAATAAATCAATTAAACATGCTGCGTGTCGAACAGTGTAAACAATTAAAACTGTTCCTGAGTTTAAATTCACACTATTTCAATAAAAGCTAATTCCTAAGACTAGGTTTTGTTATGCCCAAAAATGCCAAGTCTTACTTCCATATTTCACTTCTTCGCGAGATTATGAGAAGATGTCCCGAGACTTTTGGAGTTTACACCGTTGTGGAGATCTCCATGAAGCACAGGGAATTACTCGGAGAGGCTGAGTTTCACAGGAGCTCGTGGAGCACGTCTGTGGAAAGCAGAAAATTCTTGGTCCGGTGCTTCGTGGCTCGTGGGAAGAAAAACTCTGGTCAAACAATGTGCACAGCACTTCAGTTAAGAAAAAGAAAGGGTCCAGCCGCTTTCCTATAACTTTGAATTAAAACTGCTTGGGCGGCAGTCGTGACTTCACGTCTAATACGAATAAAACCGGTTGTAACTCGATTGAGTTAAAGATCGTGTGACTCTGGAGTCTACCTTGGCCAAGGGTAAGAAAGAAATCGCGCTAAATCGTGGATCTTGCAAGAAAGAGGTCTTTTCTGGTTTGCTCGGGTGAGCAGCGATTCCTCCTTGTGTCCGTGTTGAATTCATGGCACCAAAAGAGGATGAGCTAGGAGTTTCCGGGTTTCTTATGCTTTCATGGAGGATGTGACGTTAGTGATCCTGCCCCCGCGTGACGCAGGTCAACATGGAAGCCGGTGATGGGAGTTGTAGTCCTTAAAGGGACTGTGTTGTAGTTCTTAGACGGACTGTGTGTAACTACACTTTTATATTTCACTGAATACAAACCAGGCTTGGCTTAGATAGTTAATCCTTTAGTTGATATGCAAAATCTCCTTTTTCCTGTGAACTTTTAAAATAAGGCTCCTGGAGATACACACACTCTGTCGCTCCAGTGAGTGAGACAGGAGACCTGCATGGGAAATTAAGACAGAGCCCAGCCTGTGACGTTCAGGTACAAGAGAGACAACAATGATAAACAAACACAAGCACATGTGGCAACTTATCTTTGCCATTTCCTTGCTCATGTTTAATCTTAATTACTTATAACTCACTTTTACTTTATTCTTTCCACTTTAGAAATATTGTTCACCTTCCATTCATTCCATGCATATGAAATTAGAAACAGAGAAAGAGCCGAGAGCTGAGACGTCTCACAGCAGTGAGGGAGGAGGTCGTGTCCACACATAGTCTGCACTAGCTATGAGAATTCATGCAGGATAGTGTGCGTTTACAAAGGCCAAATTCAAGTGGACTAAAAACTGTCAACAAAACCCCGTATGAATACGCGAAGCTACCAAAACAGGAAATGAAGCGGTGTGTCTTCTTTGACCAAGACCACCTTGTCCAGGTGGACCAGAGTCCGGCAGTTCGGTCCCTGGGAGAGGACTCGGTCGGCATTTAGAGCAGCCGAAAAGGCAGCCGTGTCGAGTTGGGTCAGGGAAGCCCGGCGCCTTTAGAAAACGCAGTCCAAAACCTGCAAAGCTAGTCTGTGAAGCATCTTTGCTATGGTTGTAAATGCTAACAGTTGCTATGGCTAACTTGGCAGCTGGCAGGGAGAAAAGTTTTAGATTTTAATCCCAAACCTGCCTCCACCTTAAAATGTACAACAGCATGTTGCAATTACACACATTAAATGTTCGAGCTACACAATGTGTCACGGAAGCCTATGACTAACTTAAAATAGTGTAACGCATGGCAATGAATGGCTTGATCATGATAGTAATGTTTATCAACTGATATTTCATGCTCATGTCTGGCTTCTTTAACTAAGGAGGCTTATGAGAAATTAAAAATTGGCTACTTACGGTCGAGTCAGGTTCAAATTCAGTCTGTCACACCCGCCAAGCCAGCCAACGTCTTTTTCACATCTGTCCCAGAACCATTAGGAAATGACATCACGTAGTTAGTTCTGCTCTGTTTACTTAATTTTTTTTAAGTTGCTAAGTTACATCTCAAATACAATTGAGTTGAATTCTATAATAATTGCACTTATTAAAACTAATTGCTATTTGTAGTGTATTCTCAAAAATTTTGTTGAGACAAACAATAAATATTACAAAGATTTAAACCATGTAATCTGTCAGTCAAATACTAATTTATTTTAAAGAAATAAACTTAATTTACATATGTATATTTCACACAAAGATTGCTGTTGGAGTTCTACTAATTAATTTTGATGAAGTCAAATCAAATACACATCATAATGATATTCAGCAATTTTATTAAGCATGCATACCTATATATTATTGTCACATTTACTGGGTCCTTGAGTTATTTTTTAGAGTGCAGTATATTACACCTACACGAGACATGACACGCCCTTCCCCCGAGTCTGAACAGTGATGGAGGATAAAAGCACAGTCTCACTTTCATTATCGTTGTGTCTCTGAGTGAGTTACACTTCACTAACAGGTGAGTGGATTTTCCTACACAACACTCTGTAGAGTTCTATAAATACTTTAATCTCCATTTCTGTGCAGAATTTACACATTAATATCATTTACCTGGCTGTTTACATTTCAGTATCATTACATTTCACTTTAAACCTCCAAATGGTGTCAGTTGAATCTGTGTACAGTGTGTGTGCTCATAGCAGGGTGGAGTGCGGAAGTGTGCTTTGACTTGCCTTGATGAGGATGTGGACTAGAAATCACTGCTGTGCCCAGAACATCTCATCTCATTATCTGTAGCCGCTTTATCCTGTTCTACAGGGTCGCAGGCGGGCTGGATCCTATCCCAGCTGACTACAGGCGAAAGGCGGGGTTCACCCTGGACAAGTCGCCAGGTCATCACAGGGCTGACACATAGACACAGACAACCATTCACACTCACATTCACACCTACGCTCAATTTAGAGTCACCAGTTAACCTAACCTGCATGTCTTTGGACTGTGGGGAAAACCGGAGCACCCGGAGGAAACCCACATGGACAGAACATGCAAACTCTACACAGAAAGGCCCTCGCCGGCCACAGGGATCGAACCTGGACCCTCTTGCTGTGAGGCAACAGCGCTAACCACTACACCACCGTGCCGCCCCCACCCAGAACATGTCCAGATAAATATAAAATGATGCAAACACAAAACAATAATATTTTAGCTGTATATTTTACACCTCCGTGGCTGGCGAGGGCCTTTCTGTGTGGAGTTTGCATGTTCTCCCCGTGTCTGCGTGGGTTTCCTCCGGGTGCTCAGGTTTCCCCCACAGTCCAAAGACATGCAGGTTAGGTTAACTGGTGACTCTAAATTGACCGTAGGTGTGAATGTGAGTTTGAATGGTTGTCTGTGTCTATGTGTCAGCCCTGTGATGACCTGGCGACTTGTCCAGGGTGAACCCCGCCTTTCGCCCGTAGTCAGCTGGGATAGGCTCCAGCTCGCCTGCGACCCTGTAGAACAGGATAAAGCGGCTACAGATAATGAGATGAGATTAAAAAATACCTAATACACAAAACAATGGGACATGCACACTGAAAACTGTAAATTGCAAAGTGGACGATAAATTAAGACAAAAATGAGCTTACGATCGATATAAAAACTTTATGACTTTAACAAACAAAAGACGTTTCATATGATACAACAGGATTTATTTGTGTTATTTGTTATTTCTCTCAAATTCAAAAGTATATGGACTAAATAATCAGACAGATGTTCTAACAATGTTCTGCAGTGTTTTTATCACTAAACACATTCTGTTCAAACTAACACCAAAACAATCCGAGATCTGAGAAGGTCTTAAAAGATTGTGAAAGAGTGATGATCTTCAGGATTAAATCCACTATACTGCTGATTGGTTACTGTATACACTACTGCACAATTTCACTATGTGGAGTCCACCAACTCACCAAAAAAAAAAAAAATCCCACCCCACCACCTTGCCATGGTCACTGAGGGTAAAAGAGGAAGGTGTTTGAGTAGCTAAAGCCCCTCCCCCTTCCCCCATACTGTAATTGTTGCATGGGCTCCACCTTCGAGACCTTATAACCTCTTTTTAATTTTAAACAATCAGTGTAGACTGAACAAGAATGAAATCAAATCAAATCAAGTTTATTTGTACAGCGCTTTTAACAATAAACATTGTCGAAAAGCAGCTTTACAGAATTTGAACGACTTAAAACATGAGCTAATTTTATCCCTAATCTATCCCCAATGAGCAAGCCTGTGGCGACGGTGGCAAGGAAAAACTCCCTCAGACGACATGAGGAAGAAACCTCGAGAGGAACCAGACTCAAAAGGGAACCCATCCTCATTTGGGCAACAACAGACAGCCTGACTATAATTTTAACAGTTTTAACAGGTATAACCCTCAACTGTCCTCATGGGGCCGTCCTTCACAGGAGTGGGGCGATAAAACTCCGACCAGACACAGGGCACCAGGATGGATCAAGCAGGTCCGAGGGGCAGAAGAGGCCAGCATCTCAATCCCAGGATCAACATGTAACTCAGAGGGACAGATGGGGGGGGAAGAGAGAGAGAAAGAAAACACGTTGTTAGGTATGCCCTAAAAATGACAAGTCTTAAATCTGTGTGGTAGGCTCGCAGAGACGAGAGTCTTTACATCAAGCATAACACACAATGGCATGTTAATATGGTAAAATATATCATGACCTGCTCTGGCTGGATGCTTGATTGGGTGATGGGAGCACACTCCTCAGCAATGATGAGATGCAGATGGGACCCTTAGGGCTGGCCAAGACAATTTAGTTACATTTCACCGGGTCTGGGACATGCGACAGAATGTCTGGCGGCCGAATCCCTGCAGGCTACGATAGCCAGTCGAGGTCTCCACCGTCTCCACCAAAAGATTTCCTGTTGACTCCATGTAACTCAGAGGGACAGATTTGGGGTGGTGGGGGGGGGGAATGAAAACACAGGTGGTTAGGTATGCCCAATGTCACCTGAATAAGTAGGAACAGTATACATATTGCACCGAGTACAAGCAGGGACTCCGGCAACTAACTATGACAGCATAACTAAAAGGAGAGAGCCAGAAGGTAACACAGGCATGAGGGAGCCTCGGGACATAAAGCAGCAGCCACTACACCATCAACAAACTCGAGTGAGCAAGCAAGTGGGGACTGACAGCATCCATATGTCCCAGTTTACCAAAACAATCTATGTCTGAGGACCCTCCAGATCTACTCCTTTACCTCATAAACACCATTAACAAAAGGCTTGACTAAACAGATGTGTTTTCAGCCTAGACTTAAATGCTGAGACTGTGTCTGATTCCCGAACATTACTTGGAAGGCTGTTCCATAACTGTGGGGCTTTGTAAGAAAAGGCTCTGCCCCCTGATGTAGCCTTCACTATACGAGGTACCAGCAGATAGCCTGCACCTTTTGATCTAAGTAGGCATGGCGGGTCATAGAGGAGCAGAAGTTCACTCAGGTACTGTGGTGCGAGACCATTTAGTGCTTTAAAGGTCAATAGTAGTATTTTATAATCAATATGAAATTTGATTGGGAGCCAATGCAGTGTGGATAAGACAGGCGTGATGTGGTCATATTTTCTAGTTCTAGTAAGGACTCTTGCTGCTGCATTTTGAACTAACTGGAGCTTGTTTATGCACTTATTGGAACATCCAGACAGTAAAGCATTACAACAATCCAACCTGGAGGTAACGAAAGCATGGACTAGTTTTTCTGCATCATGCAATGACATTAAATTTCTTATCTTTGCAATATTTCTGAGATGAAAGAAAGCTATCCGGGTGATGTTATCAGTGTGAGTTTCGAATGAAAGACTGGGGTCAATAATCACTCCAAGGTCTTTTACTGCTGCACGTGAAGAAACAGAAAGGCCATCCAGAGTCACTGTGTAATCAGAAAACTTACTTCTAGCTGTATGTGGTCCTAGCACAAGTACTTCAGTCTTGTCAGAGTTACGCAGAAGGAAATTAATAAGCATCCAGTGTCTAATGTCCTTAACACATTCCTCAATTCTATTAAGCTGGTGTCTCTCATCAGGTTTTGCAGAGACATACAACTGTGTGTCATCAGCATAACAGTGGAAACTAATACAATGTTTACAAATAATATTGCCCAGAGGTAACATATATAGAGAAAAAAGCAGTGGACCCAAGACAGAACCTTGTGGAACACCAAACTTTACCTCGGTACGTCTAGAAATATCACCATTTATATCAACATACTGATAACGATCAGTTAAATAACAGCTGAGCCAGGAGAGGGCCATTCCCTTAACTCCCACAACATTTTCTAGTCTATCCAGAAGAATGGAATGATCAATGGTATCAAATGCTGCACTAAGGTCAAGCAACACAAGTAGCGAGACACAGCCCTTATCAGACGCCAACAGTAGGTCATTTACTACTTTAACCAGTGCTGTCTCTGTGCTATGATGAGGTCTAAATCCTGACTGATACATTTCATGGATGTTATTCCTATGTAAATATGAGCATAACTGCTGTGCCACAGCTTTTTCAAGGATCTTGGAGATAAAGGGGAGGTTTGATATTGGCCGATAATTGGACAGCTGACAGGGATCAAGGTCAGGTTTTTTAATCAGGGGTTTGATAACTGCTAGTTTAAAGGATTTGGGTACATAGCCAATCATAAGAGAAGAATTTATTATTTTTAGAAGCGGTTCAATTACTCCAGGCATTATCTGTTTGAATAGATGTGTCGGTAAGGGATCTAGTACGCAAGTTGAGGCTTTTGATGTAGAGATTAATGAAAGTAATTCAGTTTCTTTTAGGGGAGTAAAACATTCTAACTGATGATCTGATACAGTTATATTGTTAACTACAAGGTCACTTTCATTGTCTAACCTTAAATTAGTAGTTTGAATTTTTTGTCGGATATTCTCAATTTTGTCATTAAAAAAATTCATGAAGTCGTTGCTACTACATACTGCAGGTGTGCATGTGTCTATAGTGGACTTATTCCTGGTTAATTTTGCTACAGTATTAAATAGGAATCTAGGATTATTTTTGTTATCTTCTATTAGGGAGGAGAGATATGTTGATCTCGCAGCACTAAGAGCTTTTCTATACTTCAGGAAGCTCTCCTTCCAAGCTAATTTGAACACTACCAATTTTGTTTGACACCATTTATGTTCCAATTTTCGAGTGGTCTGTTTTAATGTGCGAGTGTCATCATTATACCAGGGTGCTAATTTTTTGTCTCTGACCATTTTCCTTTTTAGAGGAGCTACATTATCTAAAGTATGGCGGAATGTTGACTCTAAGCATTCACTTGCCTGATCAAGTACTGCAGGGGCTGACAGTGACCCAATCAAAGTTGACAGCTCTGGGAGATCATTTATAAAGCTCTGTGCAGTAGTTGACGTGAAAGTACGTTTAATACAGTAGCGTGGTGAGGTGCATATATTATTACTCAGACATAGTTTGAATGAGATGAGACAATGATCTGAGATAACTTCAGACTGTGGAAGTGTGACTATATTGTCTACGTTTAATCTGAATGTTAGTATTAGATCGAGGGTGTGACCACCATTATGGGTCAGTCCTATGACATTCTGCTTAATCCCGACTGAATCTAAGATGGACACAAACGCTGTTTTTAAAGGGTCTTCTGGGTTATCGAAGTGAATATTAAAATCTCCGACAACTAAAGCTTTGTCTAAGGAAATAACCAGATCTGAGATAAAATCTGCAAATTCAGAAAGAAACTCAGAATATGGCCCCGGGGGCCTGTGTGGGTGCAATCAGTTAATTATTGAAATTAAGTGATCAATCTCGTTAAATCAGTCTCATTAAATTTTGAAGGTTAATAATTAAAATGAATCAATCCCATTGAATCATTTAATTTGACTCGTTTGAATTGAATCATACCATAGAATCAGTCTCATTCAGTGAATCATTTAGTGAATCATTTGGTGAATCATTCAATGAATCGTTTAGTGAATCATTTGGTGAATCGTTCAATGAATCATTTAGTGAATCATACCATTAATCCTGGTGCTTAATAATAAGTTACCAAACAGCTAAATTATGGTACATTTCCAAATTATTAAGATCACTTACCATATAACATTTGCACCCTTTTGAATTCTTCGAGAAGATTGGGGATTTCAGATATTGTTGTTCACACAAATAAACAGTTTGTTTAATAAATGAATTTATTATACAAAGATAAAAAGGTAAAATAATAAATCAATATATACAAGCAGTGAGGTGTGTGTGTGTGTGTGTGAGAGAGAGAGAGAATGAGTGTGAAGGACTTGACCATGTGTTTAGCCTCGTGTAGCTAACTACACGTGGTGGAGGCCTAGCTTGTTGGTAGCTAAACAAAAGAATGTTATCTAAACAGAACAAAGGATTAGCTCTGTGTTGAGCCTCGTGTAGCTAACTACACGTGGTGGAGGCCTAGATTAGCCTTGTGTTGCTAGTGTGTTTGTGAAAGGCCCTATGGCCTAGCTAAAGTGTGTTTGTTAGGCCTGGTGAGGCCTACTGAGCACGTGTGGCTAAAGACAAAGGGAAGCTATCTAAAGTGTATCAGGCCTGGTCAGGCCTGGTGAGCACGTGTTCTCAGTAACAAAAAGATTCCACACTCATAACATTACCAAACTCACTGAAACCTTGATAAGGTCAAAATGTATGATAAAGAAATTAGTGTTAGTCAGAATAAGAGAAAGAGAGAGAGAGAAGCATGCGCAGCCTATCTATTAAACAATTGAGAGAACATAGAACAAAATAAATCAACATGCTGCGTGTCTAACAGTGTAACAGATAAACCTGGGTTTAAATTCACACTATTTCAAATAAAAGCACATTCCTAAGACTATCCTAATTATGCCCAAATGCCAAAATCTTACTTAATCCTGCCTTTAGCAAGATATGAAGAACTATTCGCCGGTGTAGCTTCAGGCCTCGCCGTGGGAGCACGTGAGCTGCTCGTGATGGAGGCGCAGAAAACTTTCGGGTCCAGCGGAGCACTTGGGTGGTTCCCGTGGAAAGCAGAGGGTTCTTGGTCCGAATCTCAGCGTTCGTGAGGAAAAGTCTCTGATCAGAATAAGATGCACAGCGCTTTTGAGTTAAAAAGGATTCAATCGCTTCTTAACTTTTAACTGCCTGGGCTGCAGTCGTGACGTCACTTCTAATGCAAGTAAACCGGTTGTAACTCAGGTTGAGTTTAAAGATCGCGCGACTCTAGAGTTTACCTTTGCCAAGGGTAAGAAGGAAAATCGCGCTGAGTGATGGCTCTTGCAAGAAAGACGTCTTTTTGGGGTGGAGAGCGCGCCTCTTTATACATCCAGATCCATCGGAAGCTAGACGTGAGAGAGCAAGATGGTGGAACTTCCGCTTGGATTTATGCGTGCATGGCAGACTGACGTAGGTGATCCCGCCCACGCGTGACGTAGGTCACACGGAAGTTGCCTGGGAATTGTAGTTCTGACACAAGATGGCGGTATGATACCTACAGTCCCCCTTTTGGTCTCAGGGGTATGACGGAGTCGTAGCACTGAGAGCACCGTATCGTATCATCGCCGTGTCCACAGTCCCTGAGGTAGACTTGTCCTGTGCAGTCCATGGTGTCCTGTGAAGACTGTGTAAACTTGAGTTCCAGTAAGACAGTTGGAGACAGAGGCATCTCATCTCATCTCATCTCATTATCTCTAGCCGCTTTATCCTTCTACAGGGTCGCAGGCAAGCTGGAGCCTATCCCAGCTGACTACGGGCGAAAGGCGGGGTACACCCTGGACAAGTCGCCAGGTCATCACAGGGCTGACACATAGACACAGACAACCATTCACACTCACATTCACACCTACGGTCAATTTAGAGTCACCAGTTAACCTAACCTGCATGTCTTTGGACTGTGGGGGAAACCGGAGCACCCGGAGGAAACCCACGCGGACACGGGGAGAACATGCAAACTCCACACAGAAAGGCCCTCGCCAGCCCCGGGGCTCGAACCCAGGACCTTCTTGCTGTGAGGCGACAGCGCTAACCACTACACCACCGTGCCGCCCAGACAGAGGCATTTTGGGCATAATATAATCACTATGGGCATTTTGGGCATATAATCACTATCTAACTAACTAGATCAAAACCACATCAAAAAAATTAAACATGGAACATGAAACATGTAGTGTTCAATTTCTTATGCATAAAAAAAAAAAAAGAGAAGAAATGAAGGAAGGAAAGAAGTATTAGTGTTTGGGTTGGCAAACCTAATCTTCTGGGAAGGTGATAGCAGTGGGTGGTCTGGCTAGAAAGCGTGCGCTACTGCAGCTAGCTGTCGGGGACACAGACCATCTTATCTAGCTAGGTGTGTAGTGTTATGTATGGGTTGCCTGGGCAGACCCAGTGGATGTCTTTAGTGGGGGTGCATATCTCTAAGTCTTGTGGATTCACAAAAATGAGGATAGCACTGCCAAGACTATATGCCAGGTGTATTTGCGATGAATACACACTGGTAATAATAGCAGATTTTAGTATTTTATCTACCATGTTGTACTGAAGGGTTATTACTTCATTGGGTTGGTGAAGTCTGACCGGGAATGTTAGTGTACGCTTATGGTTGAGTGATGCGTACAAGCTAAGTGGACAGGATGGGCCTAGCTGTCGTCCACCCCCTTTTGGAGTGAGGACTGTTCAAAAGGTTTGATTCGATTACCATGGAAATCGATATGAAAGCGTTTGATTAGGCCTAGATGTCCTAATGTGATATGTGACAGGGAACGGTTTTCCCACGATCGAAAGGTCTCGGCCAGGGTGGTAGGAACTTCTCTGAGATTCGGGCGTAGTAGGCTTTGTGTCCTTCTACTCTCGAATCGAGATTCTTTTGGGCACCTGTAAAGATTGACTGTAGGTGGCGTTGTAGGTCGGCGACATGATGTGCGGTGTATGCAATCGCGACGCTCATGGCCTCTGGTTTGTATAGGAGATGCGGGGGAAGAACCGACTCTCGCCCAGTCATCATCCCAAAGAGTGTGACTTCAGTGGCACCATGAGGGGTGGACCAAATGGCTCTTAGCACCAAGGGAAGTTTCACGTCCCAAATTTTACCATGGTTTGTGATATACTTTCGCAGCATGCTCGCAATGGTTTGAATGGCTCGTTCAGCCTGACCAGAGAATTGAGGGTGGTACGCGATATGGAATTTCGCCTTGACGCCTAACATGTTCCACAGCGCAGCCATTACACCAGCGGTGAAATGGGTGTCTGTGTCGAGTCGACGGATAGAGGGAGATTTTTGCCACTAGGGGGAGTCGCGATGTCGGGTGTTTCGACATCGAACTCGGTGTGCAAAGACATGAACTGAGGTTCATACGAAATTTGATCTCGCGTGGCGCTCAGTTGATCGGTGTTCGCACTAATCTCGTCGCAACGGTTTTGTGCATATTTTGTGGGATCCAACGACTGTGGGGTTTTGTTTTGTGTGAAGTTGACTAAGTTTATGTCGCAGGGCTTGGTTGGGATTGGGTCGCCTTGTGAGAGCCGTGTGTCTGAGAAATGGTGGTGAAGACTTTAGCGCACGTGAGAAGCGCGTTGTGTGTTTGCCTTCGCCACCAGGGGGGGCCCTACATCCTGACCCTCGCCTGCTGTTTCAGAGGGATTTCTCCTTCCCCCTTTTACGAGATATACCCGTGGTTCCTGGCCTAGTCATGCCAGCAAATAGCTTTTTGCCATTTTTCTTGGGCTCTTTTGTTTTCTCTGTTGAGGGGTCTGACGTCTCCTGTAACAGTTCTTTAATCTCAGCCAACTGGGCTTTTAAAGAGTCCAGCTCTGAGTGGAACTCACCAGGTTGGTCTGAGTCACTGTGTTGGTCGTCTCTACCCTTGCTTTTAGAGCTACGGTCGGAACGCTTCTGCCGTTTCTGGTCAGAGCGGGGATGACGGTTTTGCTGCCAACCGTTTTGTTCCCTATGACCCTTTTCATGTGATGGGCGATTGCCATAGTCACTGTGGACTCGCCCTCGGTCCCTCCTGGCCTTACCTTGTTGATTTTTCCACTCACCCTTGTGATGGCTCGGCAAGGATCGGGCTGGACCGGAATTTTTCCAGGTGGGTCCCCCTTTCGGTGCTTCACCTCCTTCTAAGGCTAGCGGGGGCTTGTCCTCACCCTGGAGGCTAAGGACTCTGGGGTCATCATCGTTTCCGTTTGCGGTTTTGACGATGGTCTCCCAGGTCATTTGGGCTAGTCGCCTAATTTCCCTCATCGAATAGCGACCTTGTCGACATGTCAGTGTGACATGGGTCCGCACGCTTGGGTGGAGGTTATGTAAGAAGAGAGATATGAAACCTCTATCTTCTTCCAACCCTGGTGCGCTACTACCTTGGAAATAGGCAGTACGTAGCCGTCTGTAATATTCACGAGGCGCCTCAGACCGTTTTTGTTTGACTTGTAATGCACACAGTATCGCGGAGGTTTCGTCCGTGTATGGCGCATATTCTTCCCTCATGTAATTGCGAAGTTTCGAATAACTATCGCGAACGTTTGGGGGTAGTGTCTCTAAAAAGGCACGAACGCTACTACTGGAGGTCTTCCAGATTAGTCTAAGTTTTTCACGTGTTGTGGCGTTCGGCAGGTCCATCAGGCATCGGTCAATTCCTCGTAAATAATCATTTACGTTAGTTCTTTGATTGTCGGGATCGAATTGTTCGATATCTTGGGCAAGTAGGTCAATTTGCCGTAAGCGAAGGGTTTGGTACACGTCCTTGTGCGACCTTCTTGGCTCTTCTGAGCACTCACGATCTAAGCTACTCTGGTGTTGTTCCCATTTCGCACTAGATTCATAGTCTGATTCATCTGGAGATTGATCAGGGAAACTGAAGCGCACTGACCTAGGTGTGCTACGGGCCTGGGCTCGGGATGAGCGCAGGGCGGCTCCATCCTGGCTAGACGACGACGATGGAGTCGTGTAGCGAGTTGATGGAGTTTGGCAGGATGTCTGGTTCTCGACCAGATCATTTACGGTGTCCGGTTCGGACGCCTCTTCCCGCTCTGAGCTTTGGCGCATTGTTGGGGGTCTTTCACGCCCCTCGCGCTGCTCTTGGGGGGTCTGCTCCTGGGCAGCCCTCTTAGCAACCATTTCGGCTTTCTCTAGCCGTTCGGTGCAATCATCAAGGGAGGTCTTCAAGAGCTCACACTCCCTATGTAAATCATTATTATCGGCTGTCAGCTTGGCGTTGCTGGTGGTCAGCCTTTCAACCTCTCCGCGAAGGCATCTGATTTCTGAATCAGCATTTTGGAAGTATGATAGGAATAGCTTACCTAGTGCCGCTTGGACACTAATAGTTGTTCTTTTTGGATCTCTCATATGTTTGTTTGAATTGTCTAAGTTGTTTTGGCATTCACTCTTACTCGTGTACTTGATGTCTGCCTTTTTGGAAGCAGAGCAGTGAATGAGGTCTGCGATGACCTCAAGGAGAGACACGTCTTGAGCGTTGTCTTCCATTTTTGAGACATGAGGGGATGCCATTTTACTTAGGCTGGATGCTAGATAATTAATCACGTTAATTATTAATTTAATCATAATTAAGATTAACTATGTAATTAATAAGGTTTATTTGGAAATGCTCTTATCCTAAGTTAAATAGGTTACGAGTATTGGTGATATGGTTATCACACGACTGTTAACCGTTTTAACACACCCGGGGATATACCTTAGCAGTTGCTGAATTAAACTGATAGTTTATTTGTTGTTGAACAATATTCCAGAAGTCAACAAACCAATCGCCTCACACGGGGCACCAATTTAACTGTGGGTGCAATCAGTTAATTATTGAAATTAAGTGATCAATCTCGTTAAATCAGTCTCATTAAATTTTGAAGGTTAATAATTAAAATGAATCAATCCCATTGACTCATTTAATTTGACTCGTTTGAATTGAATCATACCATAGAATCAGTCTCATTCAGTGAATCATTTAGTGAATCATTTGGTGAATCATTCAATGAATCGTTTAGTGAATCATTTGGTGAATCGTTCAATGAATCATTTAGTGAATCATACCATTAATCCTGGTGCTTAATAATAAGTTACCAAACAGCTAAATTATGGTACATTTCCAAATTATTAAGATCACTTACCATATAACATTTGCACCCTTTTGAATTCTTCGAGAAGATTGGGGATTTCAGATATTGTTGTTCACACAAATAAACAGTTTGTTTAATAAATGAATTTATTATACAAAGATAAAAAGGTAAAATAATAAATCAATATATACAAGCAGTGAGGTGTGTGTGTGTGTGTGTGTGTGAGAGAGAGAGAGAATGAGTGTGAAGGACTTGACCATGTGTTTAGCCTCGTGTAGCTAACTACACGTGGTGGAGGCCTAGCTTGTTGGTAGCTAAACAAAAGAATGTTATCTAAACAGAACAAAGGATTAGCTCTGTGTTGAGCCTCGTGTAGCTAACTACACGTGGTGGAGGCCTAGATTAGCCTTGTGTTGCTAGTGTGTTTGTGAAAGGCCCTATGGCCTAGCTAAAGTGTGTTTGTTAGGCCTGGTGAGGCCTACTGAGCACGTGTGGCTAAAGACAAAGGGAAGCTATCTAAAGTGTATCAGGCCTGGTCAGGCCTGGTGAGCACGTGTTCTCAGTAACAAAAAGATTCCACACTCATAACATTACCAAACTCACTGAAACCTTGATAAGGTCAAAATGTATGATAAAGAAATTAGTGTTAGTCAGAATAAGAGAAAGAGAGAGAGAGAAGCATGCGCAGCCTATCTATTAAACAATTGAGAGAACATAGAACAAAATAAATCAACACGCTGCGTGTCTAACAGTGTAACAGATAAACCTGGGTTTAAATTCACACTATTTCAAATAAAAGCACATTCCTAAGACTATCCTAATTATGCCCAAATGCCAAAATCTTACTTAATCCTGCCTTTAGCAAGATATGAAGAACTATTCGCCGGTGTAGCTTCAGGCCTCGCCGTGGGAGCACGTGAGCCGCTCGTGATGGAGGCGCAGAAAACTTTCGGGTCCAGCGGAGCACTTGGGTGGTTCCCGTGGAAAGCAGAGGATTCTTGGTCCGAATCTCAGCGTTCGTGAGGAAAAGTCTCTGATCAGAATAAGATGCACAGCGCTTTTGAGTTAAAAAGGATTCAATCGCTTCTTAACTTTTAACTGCCTGGGCTGCAGTCGTGACGTCACTTCTAATGCAAGTAAACCGGTTGTAACTCAGGTTGAGTTTAAAGATCGCGCGACTCTAGAGTTTACCTTTGCCAAGGGTAAGAAGGAAAATCGCGCTGAGTGATGGCTCTTGCAAGAAAGACGTCTTTTTGGGGTGGAGAGCGCCTCTTTATACGTCCAGATCCATCGGAAGCTAGACGTGAGAGAGCAAGATGGTGGAACTTCCGCTTGGATTTATGCGTGCATGGCAGACTGACGTAGGTGATCCCGCCCACGCGTGACGTAGGTCACACGGAAGTTGCCTGGGAATTGTAGTTCTGACACAAGATGGCGGTATGATACCTACACCTGTAAATAATAAGCAATGGAATTAACTGGGTAGACTTATTTTTCGAGGCTACATACATTATACGAGTATGAAGAACTTCAAATGTATTAAATTTATAACCAGGTTTGTGTGTTACACCTAGATAATCGTTATAAATAACCGCGACGCCTCCTCCTCTGCCAGTTAGACGAGGCTGGTGTATATAACTGTATCCAGGAGGACTCGCTTCATTTAATGCTATATATTCATTTGGCTTAATCCATGTTTCTGTTAAACACAGTACATTAAACTCCTGATCAGTAATGAGTTCATTAACCATTAGCGCTTTAGATGTAAGAGATCTAATATTTAATTGCCCCACCTTTAGATCAAAGGTGCTGGCAGCAGCTGTACAGTCAGTATGATCTAATTTTATATTGATTAGGTTACTGGAACAAACTCTCTGAAAATTTCTACCTTTTTGTTGAGCTCGGGGAACAGACACAGTCTCGATGTAGTGGGCCCTGAGTGACGACTCTGTGCAGCTAGCAGACAGTCGGTTTAGCCTGTTCATCTGCTCCCTGGCCTTGGCTCTGGATTGTCAGAAATTAACTAGGCCTGTTCTGAGACTATGACCTACGCTGCAGGAAATGAGAGCAGCACCTTCCCGAGTGGGATGGATACTGTCCCGCCCTAACAGGCCAGCAGTGCCCTCAAAATTAGCCCAATTATCTATAAAGCCCACACTGTTTTCAGAGCACCACCTGGACAGCCAGCAGTTCAGCGACCATAACCTGCTGTAAGCTACATCGCCACGCCGCATTGGGATGGGGCCAGAGCATACTACAGCATTGGACATCGCCTTCGCTAATTTAAACACCTCTACAAAGTTACTCTTAGTAACCTCAGACTGACGAAGGCGTATATCATTAGCTCCTGCATGGATAACTATCTTTGAGAACCTGTGCTTGCCTAGGACCCTAAGATTACCTGCTATGTCCGGCGCCCTGGCTCCCGGTATACACCTGACTAAAGCTGCTGGTGCCCCTAAAGGCTGAGCTAATTTCACGTGCCGAATGATAGAGTCCCCTATAACCAGAGCTCTTTCAGGTTTCTCAGTGGGTGCATCACTAAGGAGAGCAAACCTGTTCGACACGTGACGCGGAGAGGAGTGGTGCTCCCGTGGACGAGCCTCAGCAGTAGCTTTGGCTCTACGCTTATGCCGCCGAGCCGTCACCCATTCACCCCGCTGTAAGGGCTCTAATGCCGGAGTTGGGGGATTACTAACTCCACCTAGGGCGTCCAGACTTTCCCTAACAGAAACTACACTGTTCTCACGCTCACTAACCTGCTCTAAAGCCTGGACACATGCTTCTAGCACTGTAATCTTCTCCGTCAGAGAGCTAACTAATCTGCACTTATCACAAATAAAGCTAATAAAGCTATCACTAGCGACAGAGGAAGAATGACTAAACATCCTGCACTCAGCACACTGAACAGGCTGAAGGTGTGCCATGATGAAAAGATTCATGTACCTTAAATGAAGATCTATTGATATTAAAGCAGATCAGATGTGGATGACCTCCACTTGTGGACTTTACACAGGAGGAGAGAAAAAGAAAGCTTCCGGTCTCGGCGTTCTTCCGAAAAAAGAAAGAGAAAAAAAACGGGGAAAAAAACGGAAAAAGGAAAGGGAAAGTGAAAAGTACAAAAATGAAAGAGACAGTACAATAAAAATGAAGAGGATACTGGAAATTTATTTGTAGAAAAAAAGTTAAAAAAGGAAATCCACCATGATTCAGTCAGATTCACAAACACCAGTCATGTTCATGGAAAGATCTGAACAGCTGAAGAATCATCATTAACTGTATTCAGAAAAAGAAAAACAATGAAAATGTACCAAAATAATGTGTCACAAAGGCCACTGGGACGTGTCCAGTTTATTTCTGAGTTTGGGATCTCCGACCTCCTGACCGATGCCTGATATTAGGTTCAGGGATCAAGGCCCTTGACTCTGAATTGTCATCATCAAAGGGCATGTGACCTAAATCCAGTGATTCACATCCACCTTCACCATCTGGTGCTCTCTCTCTATCCATGTTTTCACTTCTCTGATTATTTTGTTCTGCATTTCTATGTGAAGCCAATTTAACACCAACACCAAATCCTGCACCAGTACCAGTGAGTGCACCAATGCCTGCACCAATGCCTGCACCAATGCCTGCACCTATAGGACCTCCAACAACACCACCCACTGCAGCTCCTATTACAGTTCCAGATGCAATTCCACTTCCACTTCCAATAGCAGCAGCAGTAAGCAAATAACACTTGTTGTTTTTGAAAAACTCTTTAAAACCATTACCCCCTCTCTCTTCCTCTCTCCTGTGTCTTGCTGCATCCTTATAGATCTCATTGGAGTAACAGGTTCCTCCATTGCACTCCACCATTCTGTCTATCTTCTGCAGTAGCTCCCTGACCTGCTCTCTGTTTCTCGGGTTTTCATTATTAAAGACGTGATATCCACCTCCACACTGCTCAACTAGTGTCCCGAGTGAGCTGTTCTCCTGAATCATCTGATCCACAGACATCTCCTTTAACGAGTCTCCATGAGTGAAGAGAATCATTGTGTATTTTTTCATCTCTTTTCCAAAAATCTGCTCTAATTTCTCTACAACATTTTCCTCCTGTTCAGTGAATCTGATATTAATGGGCTGGACATAAAGGAAGGCGTGAGGTCCTGGACTGGACTCATAAATACTCCTCCCTAGCTCTTCAGCTAACTCCTCATGGGATTGTGTTGTGTTAAATAACCCTGGTGTGTCGATCACAGATACATTCCTCCCTAAAACCACTCCACACTGAATCTCAGACTGGGATGTTACTGAGGATGGACTGAGCTCAGATCTGAATCTCTTCTGTCTCAGGATGGTGTTTCCTGTAGCGCTCTTCCCAACACCAGTCTTCCCCACCAAAATGATTCTCCTGTGAAGAGAATCTTCTTCAGGGTCTGGTCGTAGATTTATCTCTGTAGCTGAATATGGATTTAAAAAAGAAGATGAAGATCAGTGCAGTTTTACTGTACATTTCATTACATTCATTCCACTTCTGTACACCTTTGGTGCTCAGCACAGTGGGGGTTTTAGAAGAACATAATAGATATTAAATTACTACATTAAATGTTTAAATTACTGTATGAAATGCTTACAGAGTAAATATACTTACAGATGATTCGTGCAGTCTTTTTTATCTTCTTAATTAACATCTGGACTTGATTTGGACTTTGCGAGATGTTATCAAAGACATGATATTTGTTCTGAAATCTCTGCACCAGTTTCTCCAGTTCTTCTGTATCTTCTATAAACTGCTGTATAGTGAGATCTCCTCTCTCCAGCTCGTCTCCTCCGGTGAAGAGGATCCACGTGTTTTGGACGAGTCTTTCTGGTATAAACTCCTCGATCAGATCAACAGCTTCTTTATCTTCTCGTGTAAATCTGTCGATTTTCATCACGAACAGAATCACGGTGCAGGTTGTTTCATCTTCCTGGAGCAGATGCTGCCATTTATCTAAAACATTTTCATTGCTTATTGCTTTATGAAAGAGTCCTGGGGTGTCGTAGACATCAAGAGTCATTTCATTAAAGGTCACACTCTCCATCTGAACATCCTGAGTGACGGATTTAAATGTCTTCTTGGAAATGAATTTTTTTTCCCCCAGTAGAGTGTTTCCTGAAGCACTTTTTCCTGATCTGGATTTTCCAAGTAGAATAACTTTATAATGTAGATGATGAGGGTTGTTTGTAGTTGAAGCCATTTTTCTCTTCTTGTGAGTTGAGCTAAAGGGGGGGGGGGGGGGGGAGTCTGCATTTAATGGATATTCAGTACAAATGTAACACCTTTATGTTTTAGTTAAATTACTCTGTGATGGAATAAATATTTCTCATAAGAAAATTCATATTTTTGCTTATTTTATCAAGTGCCAGCTTTGAGGGTGGTTTGAAATAAATTAAAAAGTCCACTACATCTCTATCAGTATCCACAAGACTGACAGTGCAGAGATTATAAAGCTGTTTTATTCTTCTTTGTTGTTCGTGTATGGTTTATCCACAATATCTTTGTGAGCTCTGTAACAGTTGTGAACTTTCTTCTTACACGGGTGGATCGTGTGTGTGTGTGTGTGTGTGTGTGTGTGTGTTTCTGTGCATGAGCCTAGGTAGTACTGAAAACTGACAAAGTAAAAATGCACCTTCAATTTCAACATCTGTGTCCAGTTCTTCATTACCCAGACCCTCCAGGATTTCGCGATGTTGCGATTCGCAAATTCAACGCAAATTCAACCAATCCCCGCGAATTCAGGGCGGTGTTGCAATTATATCCAATCACCGCAACTTTCCCGCAAATTTGACCAATCGTTGGCATAGGGTGACCACCTGTCCCGCATAGCGCGTGCGCGTACAGCATTTGAAGCCGAATTTATGCGTCCCGCAAATTCAGAACGTGTCCCGCATAATCGATGCTTGCTGAGGGGGGTGTCGCTCTCCCCGGGCCACCCAGGCAGCCAAACGAATATTACTTGACATTTCAGCACACCACCGTCGCCACTATAGACTGTAGAACAAAACCACACACACACACCCCTCATAACTGACTGGTTGTTGTCAACTTTTTGTTGTTGCCATGACACCGCACTCACGTGCACAGACAGTGACGAGGGACGCAGGTGCAACGCATGCATTGCTTTCATATTAAAAAATGGAGAAAGGTACCGGGGAGATGGCAGGTGAGGCACCGTCACCTCCAGTTAAAAAGAGAAGGTGTATGTACAGGAAAGAGTGGGGAAATGAATATTTGTGGCTGAAAGGGGTTGAGGGGGATACCGAGAGGGCTTTTTGTGACCTTTGCAAAACATCCTCAATCGGACATGCATGCACGGATCTTAGTTCCATGGCGGGGAATACGATGTGAAACGACACAGGCTCGCGGAGACTCACAAGAAACGTGTGCAACAGAAAGAAACGTCTAAATCTATGGATGCTTTCCTCCGACCTAAAAACGACTCTCTAGCTGACAAAGTGACTGCGGTTGTGAGTTAAGAGACTTTTTTTCTACTGTTTCTGTGGTGCTGAGCCACTACAATTCCTGTTAATCCACTGAAAACTAAATGGAGACTTGTCACTATTCCTGCTGTACTGATGCACTGCAAAGCCTCAGATTCAATATTATATTATGACTGATTTAAAGCATAGTTCGAATTACGTGGGAGCCAATGGGAGCTGAGCTCCCATGAAAGAAGCAAACTTAATTTTCTGTGGAAGTCTCTCAAATACGTCATATATCACCATAATAAGCTTGAATAGCCTATATCACCATATAAATATAAATAAAACTCGTTTCATTTCCGATCACCATGCAGCCATAACTTTGTATTGAACGTGTTATTAAACCGCAACATGTACGGCTGTACTTCACCACCACACCACTATGCGCGCAAACTGAAATTTGCAGCCTGCGAAATCGAATGTGAAGTTAAGTCCGAAGAAGACTTGTCCTCTGGCTCACAACGATCTTCCTTTGTTTAACAATACACACACACACACAATATATATATATAATTTGTTTAAATATATATATATATATATATATATATATATATATATATATATATATATATGCGCAACACCGTGTGCGTGCGTGCATGCGCGCGCCTGTGTGTGAAAGCTGTGCACTGCAGTGCGCAAAAGTGCGCTGGTCCAGGAGAGCGAGTATGCATTGCTTTTTTTTTTTTAATAGAGACCCCCATAGGGTCAAATTTATAATTCGAACCCTGATTTAAAGTGAATAAATTGTAATGGAAAATAAATAAAATTGAGTAGCTTCAGTAAATCATAAGTGGAAGTGTATCTGTCAAGTCACTGAATGGTCAAAATATTATGAATGTTTATTTAAAAAAAACCACATTTGGTGGCCTGTTCATGACCATACATTACCAATAACAGCAGAATAGGATATTATTGATATACCATGTAAGGTAGTATGTGCTAGAAATGGGTAAACCACTATCTGTGAGTCTTCCAGTGGCCGGCGTGGCGCAGTGGGGGCGGCGTCCCACATTGTCCCTCAAAAACATACCCCTTGTCCCCCCTTGGGCTTATGAGCAGATGGTCACCCTACGTTGGCATCGTCTTGAGGTGATGACAAACTACCTTCCGCCTTACTTCCGTGTATATGTTCAAGAGAAGCAGCAAGTGCACAGTGTTGCCAGATTGGGCGGGTTTAAGTGCATTTTGGCGGGTTTTGAACATATTTTGGGCTGGAAAACGTCAGCAGTATCTGGCAACACTGCATGTGTGAGTCAGTGTTTATATGGGCTTAAATTCTGTTACTGAAAGTGTATGTTTACAGTGAAGGACTGTGTGTACTTTACATTATTTTTTTACTTAATACAAGAAATTAATGGATGCCAACATTTTTGCCAAAATGGTATTTTATTTTCCATTGTTTAGGCAGCTTCAGCATCATACTGTGAGATTCTGTTCAAATTGTTTTTTTTTTCTTCTATGAAGCCTGAGCCATTTATTTTATTAGTTTATAATTATTGTTTAATTTAGTCTTCAGGATAGACTGCCTGCACACAGTACTAGTATCAGGGCTTGAAGTGGGCCGGAATGCACCGGAACTGCATTCCTGCACTTCTTTATTTTCGCCATGCATTCCTGCACTTATAGCGTGCGGCGCATTTTTATAACGAGGAGGGCAAAAAGGGTATTAACGGTCAATGTAGTTTGGTCCCCTGTTGTATGGCGATTGTGAGGACCGATCATGCTAGCGTGGTTGAATAGATCAAAAAGAAAGCGAGATGACAGCCCAGACTCGCAAAAAGACGAGCGTGAGAACTCTGCAGCCTGCTCAAGTGCTGGGGGGTAAGTGTTGGGGGTGAGTCTGAAGGTGATTTACCTGAAGTAAATCCAATTTTGGAGCCTTTTTTAAGTAAGTCTATAATTCACCCCACATTGAAATGCAAATAAGTGAAGTAGTATTTCATCATTTTATTTCTTGCAAGTGGAAATAATTTCCAATAAAATAACTTCTCCAACAGTGCCAACTCTTGGGCATTTTGCCATACATTGCAACATAGCCACACCAGCCTGTGGCTGACTAAAATCCATTGTCTTTTCTTTTGGTTATTATGTGTACTCAGGTGGAGAACATGCCAGAGCCCTCTGGGAAATGGAGCATCTCTTGACCTGTTGACTGGACATGCCCCATACCAAATGTGCACAGTAGAAAAAAAGAAAAAAAAAAAAAGAAACTACCACTGCTGCCTATGTAGTGCCCTATTTATACAAATAGGAGTCATTCAGGATTCAGCCATGACACGGAGCAAAAACATGGCTGAATCCTGAATGACTCCTATTTGTATAAATAGGGCACTACATAGGCAGCAGTGGTAGTTTCTTTTTCCCTGACATGGAAGCGCACTTGTATACTGAGGAGGAAAGCAATTTGCATTACAGCCGTGAAGCAGCTCGGCTCAGCTTTCCCTTTCGGGCGCTCTCGTTTTCTGTTAGAATTTGGTAAAGAAAAAAAATAATAAATATTATTTACCAGCTTACCGGGTCCATGAACATAAATCTGACAGCTAACAAGGTCGGGATATAAACGAATCGAATACAAACCACCCGCCGGGACTCCTACTTATGCGGCTCCAGCTTATCCTTGAAGCTGGAGCCGCAGCTGGATGAAGCCGGCAGCGCGCAGTGATAAGAAGGGAGAGAAAATAGTGCCAAGCGATTTCGAGGTCTGACTTTTTATTTGCTAACGGTTTTGTGATGCAAATATATCACTCTTTTGAACACATACTGTTTTGAGACGAAAAACGTTTTACTTTCGTGACCCCAACAAACTTGCCGGACTACTTTCGTCTGGACCAAAACTGGACAAGAACTGGACTCACAGGATGCTGTCAGGGGTAAGTCAGTGTGTTTGCACGACACTATTGATGGGGATGCCATACAGATTCATGTCAAAAATCCCGAACTATCCCTTTAAAGTAATGTTGTGATGACTTGTTTTTATTAGTTTAAACTTAAAATGATGCAATGTTTTCTGTTGTTCTTAAGGTTATCAACCTAATCAAGCCCTAATCAACCCCTTCATCACCTTTGAACTTCAATAAAAAACAAAAAAAAGGGGGAAAACTGAGTGTTCCTTGTGTGACCAAAGCTCTTTTGAAGTTGGGGCACAAAACTGGGGAAAATCATACACAACTTGACAATATGGTTGTGGTTCTTAGTTCTGATTTGTTTTTACTCCAGCTGTCTACAAACTAAGACACTTCGTTCATATCTCAGAGAGTCATTGTGAAAACACATCTGTTCAAACAACAAATACTGTAGCACAACAACAGATGAAAAGAGTAGAGCATTGTCCTTATGAGCCAAGTTTTGCAAAATGCGTGAAGGCAATGCAAAAACTGTTAAGTTTTCAATTAAAAAAATTGATCTTGATTTGAACTTATTTGAATGACCGGGATGGCATTGTCAGAAAATCAGGGTTCCTGCACTTCTTTTTTTCCACTTCAAGCACTGACTAGTATCAATAGTTTTTTTTCTTACATGAAAGCTGAGCCATTTATATTATATTTTAAGGTAACTTCATGTTGTGCTGTGAGGTTCTCTGCACTTTAACTTTTGAACCAACAGGTGCATTTGGATAAGTAAAGCCTATTTTTCTGCATTTTTGTAGTCCTGGTAATCTTTTATATTGGTAAAGTTGTTTATAGGACCATTTCTCAGTGTCTGTTTTTTTAATCAATAGTTTTTCAGTAATGACTTAATATTTAACATATCACTCAATTTTAATCACAAAAAGAGAAAATCGCAACAGTTTCTCGCAACTTTCACTTCCTCCTGCAATGTAATCGGAACAAAAACCTAAAAAACACCGCAACTTTCATCGCAATTTTTTGGAAAACCCCCGCAACATCAGACATTTTAGCCCGCAACAATCACAAAAAAGGCCCTCGGAATCCAGGGGGGACTGATTACCCACTCTGACAAGTTGTTACACTGGTGCTGAATTCCTTCTTACACAGCTGGATAGTGTGTGTGTGTGTGTTCTGTCCCAAAGCTACTGGTTTTCACTCCTCTAAACAGTCTGTAAAATTGCACTGAAGGGAGAAATGAGAAACTCTCCCAATAAACTTGTTATAATGTGATACTGATCTGTTTTTCTTTTTCTGGCGTCGCAGCAGCAGCAGCACACTTCCACACTCCACCCTGCTATCAGCACACACACTGTACACAGACTCAACTGACACCATTTGGAGGTTTAAAGTGAAATGTAATGATACTGAAATGTAAACAGCCAGGTAAATGATATTAATGTGTAAATCCTGCACAGAAATGGAGATTAAAGTATTTATTGAACTCTACAGAGTGTTGTGTAGGAAAATCCACTCACCTGTTAGTGAAGTGTAACTCACTCAGAGACACGACGATAATGAAAGTGAGACTGTGCTTTTATCCTCCATCACTGTTCAGACTCGGGGGAAGGGCGTGTCATGTCTCGTGTAGGTGTAATATACTGCACTCTAAAAAATAACTCAAGGACCCAGTAAATGTGACAATAATATATAGGTATGCATGCTTAATACAATTGCTGAATATAATTATGATGTGTATTTGATTTGACTTCATCAAAATTAATTAGTAGAACTCCAACAGCAATCTTTGTGTGAAATATACATATGTAAATTAAGTTTATTTCTTTAAAATAAATTAGTATTTGACTGACAGATTACATGGTTTAAATATTTGTAATATTTATTGTTTGTGTCAACAAAATTTGAGAATACACTACAAATAGCAATTAGTTTTAATAAGTGCAATTATTATAGAATTCAACTCAATTGTATTTGAGATGTAACTTAGCAACTTAAAAAAAATTAAGTAAACAGAGCGGAACTAACTACGTGACGTCATTTCCTAACGGTTCTGGGACAGATGTGAAAAAGACGTTGGCTGGCTTGGCGGGCGTGACGGACTGAATTTGAACCTGACTCGACCGTAAGTAGCCAATTTTTAATTTCTCATAAGCCTCCTTAGTTAAAGAAGCCAGACATGAGCATGAAATATCAGTTGATAAACATTACTATCGCGACGAAGCCATTCATTGCCATGTATTACACTATTTTAAGTTAGTCATAGGCTTCCTTGACACATTGTGTAGCTCGAACATTTAATGTGTGTAATGCAACATGCTGTTGTACATTTTAAGGTGGAGGCAGGTTTGGGATTAAAATCTAAAACTTTTCTCCCTGCCAGCTGCCAAGTTAGCCATAGCAACCGTTAGCATTTACAACCGTAGCAAAAATGCTTCACAGACTAGCTTTGCAGGTTTTGGACTGCGTTTTCTAAAGGTGCCGGGCTTCCCTGACCCAACTCGACACGGCTGCCTTTTCGGCTGCTCTAAATGCCGACCGAGTCCTCTCCCAGGGACCGAACTGCCGGACTCTGGTCCACCTGGACAAGGTGGTCTCGGTCAAAGAAGGCACACCGCTTCATTTCCTGTTTTGGTAGCTTCGCGCATTCGCACAGGGTTTTGTTGACAGGTTTTAGTCCGCTTGAATTTGGCCTTTGTAAACGCAAACTATCCTGCATGAATTCTCGTAGCTAGTGCGGACTATGTGGTGTGGACACGACCTCCTCCCTCACTGCTGTGAGACGTCTCAGCTCTCGGCTCTTTCTCTGTTTCTAATTTCATATGCATGGAATGAATGGAAGGTGAACAATATTTCTAAAGTAGAAAGAATACAATAAAAGTGAGTTATAAGTAATTAAGATTAAACATGAGCAAGGAAATGGCAAAGATAAGTTGCCACATGTGCTTGTGTTTGTTTACTGTCATTATCTCTCTTGTACCTGAACATCACAGGCTGGGCTCTGTTTTAATTTCCTATGCAGGTCTCCTGTCTCACTCACTGGAGCGACAGTGTGTGTATCTCTAGAAGCCTTATTTTAAAAGTTCACAGGAAAAAGGAGATTTTGCATATCAACTAAAGAATTAACTATCTAAGCCAAGCCTGGTTTGTATTCAGTGAAATATAAAAGCATGCAATTCAGTGACTTGTGTGTTAGGTTGTCATGAAACAAAATGCCATAAGTTTTATCATGCATTCAATATATTTTCAAAATTTGCTTTTCAGCATGGGAAACAACTGATCAAGAAGAAAGGGGAGGCAAGTTGTTTCTATTTAATATTAGCAAGCATACCCTATGTTTATTCCAAATGTATTGTGGGAATACTGATCATAGTCTCTTAACTTGCTGTGGCAACAGAGGTTTTTATTGTGCTCTCATTTTGAAAATTTTGCCCTTATGTTACAGAATGAGCGTGGGAGCCACACAGTTGTGTGAAGGACAAAGATGGAGGGAGGAGGAGCAGCAAAGGGCAGCAGGCCACACTTGAACCCAGGTCACTAAAGCCTCACTCACAACCCACTGTACGTGCTACTACAGGCGGTTTACAGTAAAAAATCTGCCAAAATCATGCTTGAGACTTGCATGTGTTCAGACTGCCCATGGAGACTTTTGGTCCCACACATGCAAATTCTATGGGTCTTGCAACAAATCAAGAACACATATAGTCCATACAGGACCTGTACTCCTTTTGTACACCTGAACCAAGTCAACAGCGCAGTTAGTAGGGGCGTTTTGCTGGGAATCGAACCCGGGTCCTGGCCCGTAGCCAGGGGGGATCAGAGGGTTCGTTCGATCCCCCCCCGCCGCGACACCGCCCCCCGGACACACACGCCCCTCAAGATTACTCAAGATTTATTCATTTGTTCATGTCCGATGAATATACATTGATTCACATTTAAATTTACAATATCAAATCCAGACTAATCAAAAAAGAAAAGTAGACTAAGTGAGGACGAGCTAGAAAAACGGGTTCATTTCTCCTATGTTTATGTTTACATGTTTTGTTCAGACTGCTTTACACCCCAATCCAGTGGGTGGCGGTAATGCCCCCATTAGACCCCGTTCACTGACGTCACCCGTAACCAGAAGTAAACAAACCCTGCGCCATATTGGAAGACCAACAAACTCGTGATTAGGGGGAAATAACGGCAGCGTGCGGTATGTGAACCCACGAGGCACTTGGATCATCAAAAACCTACAATGGTAAACTTTTGTGCGGTGTTAGGGTTCTAACAAAGCTGATGGGAAAGGTGAAAAGAAGTCTTTCTACAGAATACCAGCTGTGATTGAGACACAAGGGGAGCAAACCAAGGAGCTTTCCGCCAGGAGACAGAGAGAGGATTTAGCTGCTTTATGCAGAGCGGATCTGAATACTTCAAGTCTATTTTGTTACTGGTAAGTCACTAGGCTAGAGTGTTGCAGAACATTTTTTTAAAATGTTTGCTGAATAAAAACATCCTTAATTTTATCAAATATACTCTACTCTATATTTCATTTCTTTCTTTTGTTTTAATTTTCCTCCCTCCATCCCTCTTTGGATTTTAAATATAGTTTTCCCCCATGTCCAAATAATTCAAAGATATATAAATAAAAACAGATAAGTAGTAAATTAAAAATAAATTATGAAATAAAAAATCCACTCTCCCTTGCCCCGAGTTTTATCATATGGGTCAAACCCATCAATCACAGCCAGTTTCTCCACATACCGTGCCCTTTCTGCAGCTGGTAATGTACTCACATAACCCGAATTATCAGCCATCGTGTCACTTTACTCTTGCTCGTACTTTGTTTTATATTGTGAGTATGTATGTATGCATGTACTTGGTCTTCCAATATGGCGCCCTAGCACAATCTCGCAGTACGGTGACGTCACACAGTAGCCCTCTATAAAAGAAGATAAAGACAGAAAACGCAAGAAATCTGCTGCTACTTTGTCCCAAAATATTGGCGCCATGTTCCAAAAAAGGGCCAAAATGGGTAAGGTGCTGAGTGCAGGACTTTGTTTTTCTTTTGTTTACAACAGTAGTGGTAGATCGATCTGTCAGAGTGATCAGTGGGGGTGGGGGGTAGTGTCAGCCCGTCCGTCAGTCTGTGTGTGTCAGTGGCACGCACACACAGAGATGAGTTAGGTGGCTCGATGGCTAGGTACTAGTAGTGTCAGACCTGGGGCTGCTTTTTTTTTTTTCAGCTTGGGAAATCGGAGCTGTGGTGTGGTGTGAAGACAGTAAAATGCGAGACTTTCAGAGCACGTGTTTTTCAGTCGTCATGGTAACATGGCATCATGGTAACATGACGCCCTGTCAGTGGTTTGGCATTTGGATCAGAGTGAAAAGAAACGTGTGCACTAGCTGAAAAATGAAAATGTTCAGACCAGTGTGTGTGAAAACACCCACTGCTGCTGCATTTGGGCATTTTTAAATCAATTGTCCTTATAGGGCTGTGCGATATTTCAATCTCAGGATTACTTGAAACATTTATCTCAATTAGAAATTATTGTTGTTTTTTATGCTAAAGCATGGGCAGATCAGGAGTGTTCTGATGCCATAAACAACAACTGAAGTGAGCAACAGAGACAGACAATGAAGGAGAGCAACAACAGAGACAGACAGAGGTGAGCAACAGAGACAGACAATGAAGTCACAGCACAGTTGTAGGAAGATAATAAGTTAGACAACAGAGAACTTATAACGAATAAAAAAATGTCTAAATTAGAAGATTTGAAGTGTGCTCGTGTATTTGGGGGGTACAGGAGTAGGGGGCCAGATGAAGTCCACTTTTGGGGAAAAAAGACCCCCCCCCACAATGCTGGCTACGGGCCTGGGGTCACTGGTGTGGTAACCCAGCAAACCCCCACTAGGCCACCAGGGGAATGATTCAAGTGCAGAGGAGTGGGACGAAAGTAGAGATCAAAACAGTTTATTGCCAAAGCTCAGAAGATCAGGAAAATCCAAACGCAAAAAAATCCACAAAAAATCCAAATGCTCAGAAGATACAAAAGTGGCAAGTCTCTAGTTAACAAAAACAGTCCAAAAAGTCCCAAGAAATCAAAATACCAAAAACACAAGTACACAGGCAAGGAACACGGAGCAGAGGTTACTAGACATGAACAGCACAAAGACTCACTAACTAGAGACCAAACTGAGGAAGTATACATACCCAAGGTAATAGGCAGAGGTGGAAAAACCCGGGTGCAGAAAGTAAAAACCCTGCCACATTTTTGCTCCAGCCAATTCAATGAAACAGCTGATCCTAATTACCACATCCCCTAAGCCAAGTTGATGAGCTAATTATTGTAATTGTAATTTATTTCATATCAGGGACAGTGCACAAAAAAACCATTAATCTTGTACAACAAGATAATATGCTTTGTGCCAGGTTATAGCAGATTGCTACTTTCCGCCTGCAGTCCCTGGGCAGGTTGATGGAATAATGAATACAAAAAAAAACACATAATAATAAAAACAAATAAAAACAAATAAATAAAATTGGTGAAATCACCTGTGTTGAGAGCACAGGCAGAAGGAAAACCTAAGCAGGACTTTTACTTTGTCAATCCAGTTTTTCCACCTCTGGTAATAGGTAATTAAGAAACTAGGCGGGGCAGAAAATAAAGAACAGGTGGGGCAAAAAGCACATGAAAACAAAGGAGCACATGGCTGTCAAAACAAACACAGATACAATAGCGGCCTCTAGCTGTCAAAACAAACATTGTGAGGCCAAGATAGTCCCAAGTCCTAACAGGACCCCCCCCCCCCAAGGGGTGTCTCCTGACATTCCCAGGGCGATCAGGATGGACCAAATGGGAGTCCCGACAAAGTTCTTTGTCTAGAATGTCCCAAGCGGGGACCCAACAGCGCTCCTCAGGGCCATAGCCTTCCCAGTCCACTAGGTACTGAAGACCTCCATGGACCCGGCGGGAGTCCAACAGGTGGCGCACAGTGAACACGGTCTGTCCATGGAGGATGCGGGGAGGTGGGGGATTCCTAGGGGCAGGGGCATAAGAGGACAACAGTACGAGCCGCAACAGGGATACGTGGAATGTGGGGTTGATTCTTAGAGACCGGGGCAACTGGAGCCAGTAGGCAACAGGGTTCACCCTGTGCACAACCTTGAAGGGGCCAACATAGCGAGGGGCAAGCTTGCGGTTCTCCACCCGTAGAGGAAGGTCCTTCGTGGACAACCAAACCCGCTGCCCAGAGCGGAAAATGTGGGCAGGCTGTCTGTGGTGGTTAGCCTGAGTCTGGTTGGCCCTGGAAGTCTGGATGAGAGTCCTCCGAACCTTGTTGCAGGTCTTACGACACCGTCTCAAGTACTGGTTGACCGAGGGCACCCCAGCGTCCTCCTCCTGTTCCGGAAACAGAGGTGGCTGGAACCCGAATTGGCACTGGAATGGTGACAACCTGGTGGCCAATGACTGCAGGGTGTTATGGGTGTAATCCGCCCATGGCAGCCAGGTGCTCCATGATGTCGGGTTATCCATCACCAGGCCTCGCAGGGTGGTTTCCAGGTCCTGGTTGAGCCTCTCACTCTGGCCATTGGACTATGGGTGGAACCCAGAGAAGAGGCTGGCAGTGGCCCCGATAAGCTTGCAGAACCCCCGCCACACTCGGGAGGAGAACTGGGGCCCCCGGTCGGAGATGATGTCCTGTGGGAGCCCGAAGACTTGGAAGACATGGGTGAATATTAGTTTGGCTGTCTCAAGGGCAGAAGGGAGCTTGCATAGCGGTATGAAGCGGCAGGCCTTAGATAACCTGTCGATTATGACTAGAATGACAGTGTTACCTTGTGAATCTGGAAGGCCCGTGATGAAGTCGACCGCCACATGGGACCAGGGATGCCGGGGAATGGGCAGAGGATGCAGGAGGCCCTGGGGATGCTGCCATGGGTTCTTGCTTCTGGTGCACACATTTACAGGACAGGACGAATGACCTCACTTCCTTCTCCATGCTTGGCCACCAGAAACGTCTTTTCAAGAAGTCCAGGGTCCTCTGAGCTCCCGGGTGGGCAGTGTGAGGGGACGAATGACCCCACTGGAGAACCTTGGCCCGGGCTTGACGTGGGATGTACAAGAGGCCCGGTGGCCCCATCCCAGGACCAGGGTCCTGGCGTTGAGCTTGTCGGACGGCCTCCTCAACGCCCCAGCGGACAGGGGCCACAATCTGGGACACAGGGATAATAGGCCCAACTTCACTCTCCCTGTTGGTGGAAGAGAACTGTCTGGAAAGAGTGTCCGGTTTGGTGTTCTTAGAGCCGGGGCGGTACGATAGGGTGAAATTGAACCGACTGAAGAACAAGGCCCACCTAGCCTGTCGTGGATTAAGTCTCTTGGCTTGCTGGAGGTACTCCAGGTTCTTGTGGTCCGTCCAAACCAGGAAGGGATGTTGCACTCCCTCCAGCCAGTGTCTCCACTCCTCAAGGGCCAGTTTAACTGTGAGCAGTTCTCGATCCCCCACATCATACCAGGACTCCGCAGGACTCAGACAGTGGGAGAAGTATGCGCAGGGGTGCAACCTTCCATCCGAGCATTGAGAGAGGACTGCGCCGACGCCACTGTCCGAAGCATCCACCTCGACAATGAAGGGTTGCGATGTGTCAGGGAGGACGAGAATGGGTGCCATGCAGAAGCGGTGCTTGAGGTCCTTGAAAGCCTTCTCCACCTGAGGAGACCAGACATAAGACAGGCTGTGGGAGCAGTACAGCATGAAGGGCTACGCACTTCCTGGTTCCTGAGTTGTTTGCGCCGAGTACTTTTTTCCCACGAGTGCTGGCGTTAATTACTAATCCTTTTTTTTAAACTTTTTTCCACAAATAATTTTCCAGTATCCTCTTCATTTTTATTGTACTGTCGCTTTCCTTTTTGTACGTTTCACTTTCGCTTTCCTTTTTCCGTTTTTTTTTTCTTTCTCTCTTTCTCTTTTTTTGGAAGAACACCGAGACCGGAAGCTTTCTTTTTCTCTCCTCCTGTGTAAAGACCACAAGCGGAGGCCATCCACATCGGATCTGCTTTAATATAAACAGATCTTCGATTAAAGGATATGGGACATGAAACATAAAAGCACGCTATATCAGTTTCTTTCCATTAAAAATATGAATTAATTGCATCAACAAATACAAAATCATCTATTAAATTCAGCAAAATCGTTATATTCGTGATGATTATATGGCATTTCTGCTCGACTTCCGATATGCATTTTTTGCAACCGGAAGAGCCGCTGTCACGTGATCATACGTCACAAAAACTTTTGGGCACAGCACAAGCAGGCAGATGAATGGAGAAGTGGATGACAAGAAAATTGTTTTTATAGTCTTTAAAGTACATTGGACATCATGGTGTATTGTGCTGCTTATGGTTGCAATAATTCCAATGGGAAATGCCCTGGAGTAAGTTTTTTTGCATTCCCCAAGGACCCGAAGCTGAGGAAAGTGTGGGCTCACCTGCGCATGCGCAGTAGGCTTGGTAGGACAACTTTACAGAACACCTGTTGAAAAAACTTTGCACCTACTGTTTCCCACAAACTGTATTCGGACCATTTCACTGAGGATTCTTTCAACATTACTCAGGTACTGAGCGATATTAATTCATGAAACAGGAAGCATAAGGATGAGAAAAAAAAACAGTTTAAATCGGGAAGCTGCGCACACCTGCGCCAGGCTGCACAAATGCGCGCAGCTTCCCGACCCAAACCGCCTCTCTCTCATCCTTACACTTCATGCCTCATGCTCCATGAACCAACATCGCTTTTTTTTTTTTTTTTTAAATCGGATCTGCGCGATTCAGCCGTGAAAAAGGCGGCATCCGCCGAAAGGCGCGCTGTTTGCATCCCTGCACAGAGGCCAGGAATATTTTTGTTGATATGAGTGATCCGGTGCGATTTCGCGACCCCCCTGTTGAAGACCTCTGCGCTAAGCGACTGAAAGCCGAGGTAAGGATTAGTATTATAATTTTGGGTGTATCAATTATTGATTATCATAATTCTGACTCGTTTCGCCATTTTGAATGTTTTCATCTCAGACTCTGGAAGCATTGTATCTCAATCCATCTCGAAAAATATCAGCAAAAAAAAAAAACTAGCTTGCAATGGACTTTAGCTAGATCTATGATGAACTTTCAATGTATGATACAAAAATAATTCTTCTTTCAACAGATCATTAGCCTTTGAGCAGAATTGTTTTTAACTTACCAGGAAGTGTTATCGAGCCGACCGCTTTCAGTTTCATGAGGGCTGAATGAACTCTCACTCTCAGAATCATCTGACCCGTCAGAGTAAAGACAAGATCCATGTTCATGTGAATTTCCAGCTATCGGTTCGAATTGATAGGGTCTAACTTCACATCTCTGTGAAACATCGGGAGTGTCACTGTCGATGGTGTCCATTTCGGTAACCTGTTTACATTAGATTCCCAAGCGCTGGCTCCTTGGAAAGTTTTTGTGACGTCACGGGTCACGTGACCACCTAGCTCATTAACGAATCCTTGTTTTACGCTGATGTATAGAAAAACTTGAATAATGTGATGATTTTCACATTTTTGACGCCCTGCAGTGATTTAGATGGCATTTCTTATGTCCTTTATACATAATTATGCCCAGAAAAAATCCATGTCCCATATCCTTTAAGGTGCGTGAATCTTTTCATCATGGCACACCTTCAGCCTGTTCAGTGCGCTGAGTGCAGGATGTTTAGTCATTTTTCCTCTGTCGCTAGTGATGGCTTTATTAGCTTTATTTGTGATAAGTGCAGATTAGTTAGCTCTCTGACAGAGAAGATTACAGTGCTAGAAGCGCGTGTCCAGGCTTTAGAGAAGGTCAGTGAGAATGAGAACAGTGTAGTTTCTGTAGGGGAAAGTCTGGATGCCCTAGGTGGAGTTAGTAATCCCCCACCTCCGGCATTAGAGCCCTTACAGTGGGGCGAATGGGTGATGACTCGGCGGCATAAGCATAGAGCCAAAGCTACCGCTGAGGCTCGCCCACAGGAGCACCACTCCTCTCCACTTCACATGTCGAACAGGTTTGCTCTCCTTTGTGATGCACCCGCTGAGAAACCTGAAAGAGCTCTGGTTATAGGGGACTCTATCATAAGGCACGTGAAATTAGCTCAGCCTTTAGGGGCACCAGCAGCTTTACTCAGGTGTATACCGGGAGCCAGGGTGCCAGACATAGCAGGTAATCTTAGGTTCCTAGGCAAGCACAGGTTCTCAAAGATAGTTATCCATGCAGGAGCTAATGATATACGCCTTTGTCAGTCTGAGGTTACTAAGAGTAACTTTGTAGAGGTGTTTAAATTAGCGAAGGCGATGTCCAATGCTGTAGTATGCTCTGGCCCCATCCCAATGCGGCGTGGCGATATAGCTTACAGCAGGTTATGGTCGCTGAACTGCTGGCTGTCCAGGTGGTGCTCTGAAAACAGTGTGGGCTTTATAGATAATTGGGCTAATTTTGAGGGCACTGCTGGCCTGTTAGGGTGGGACGGTATCCATCCTACTCGGGAAAGTGCTGCTCTCATTTCCTGCAGCATAGGTCATAGTCTCAGAACAGGCCTAGTTAATTTCTGACAATCCAGAGCCAAGGCCAGGGAGCAGAAGAACAGGCTAAACCGACTGTCTGCTAGCTGCACAGAGTCGTCACTCAGGGTCCACTACATCGAGACTGTGTCTGTTCCCCGAGCTCAACAAAAAGGTAGAAATTTTCAGAGAGTTTGTTCCAGTAACCTAATCAATATAAAATTAGATCATACTGACTGTACAGCCGCTGCCAGCACCTTTGATCTAAAGGTGGGGCTATTAATATTAGATCTCTTACATCTAAAGCGCTAATGGTTAATTAACTCATTACTGATCAGGAGTTTAACGTACTTTGTTTCACTGAAACATGGATTAAGCCAAATGAATATATAACATTAAATGAAGCGAGTCCTCCTGGATACAGTTATATACACCAGCCTCGTCTAACTGGCAGAGGAGGAGGCGTTGCGGTTATTTATAATGATTATCTAGGTGTGTTACGATCACCTGGCTCAAGGGCAATGTAACTGTTAGGTTTATATAAGTATTATTCTTGACCAAGAAGGCAGTAATTTATTAAAATGGTGACAAAATTAAGGATTAACTTAAGGTTCAGTTAAACTTAAGGTTCAGTTAAAAATGACCTTCTGTCTCGGCTGGACATTGTTTGGGAACATTTTGTTTATGAAATGTGTATTTTTGATCAGAGACGTGTCTGAACGACGCCAAGGTCTGTTTTGATGTCAGATCGACCCACACACACTTTAATGTTGGATGTAATGGTAACCTTATTGCTGAACAAAGAGTTAAGACTTTATATTTTAGAGCTTTTTAAGATCCTTTATTATTTTGGACTATTGCATATACTATGGCAGTGATTTTAAACTGTTCCTGTGTAGCCTGACCTTCGTCCAGTGGAGAAGAACACTTCTTTGTTAGACCAAACATAGTCTTTGTTTAAAACATTGTCGTAAAAACCTCTCACGCGCTTTGACGTGCGTAAATGAAATTGCTGAAATATTATTTTGCTTATGATTGAGGGTTTCATTCACACACACATACATATGGAATTAAGATGTGATTTGCTGACCTAGCACATAGACACAGATATCAAAATGATGTCACTCACACCCTCCCATAGACAGACACACACACACACACACACACACACCCCTCTCTGAGGTCACATACAAACACACACACACACACTTGACAGACACAATAGCCGTTTGGAGAGATTATGATTTGTTATAAAAGGTGTTTGTAATATTTCATCTTTGGCGAGAATACTGTGAATAAACAGTAGTTAATCCGATCTCTGGTTCTCTGTTTTTTTGCGGTGTTCCGTCCCAGAATTCTGCAGGTGGTACGAGGGCGGGGGTCCCGAGAAATAAGTTGACCGATTGACCTTCTAACTGGGTTGAACCTAACAATTTGGGGGCTCGTCCGGGATGATACTTCCCAATCAGGTAAGGCGTAAATTATTTTAATTGATTAGTTTGATTGGTTGGACTTCCGCCTGGTTGGTAGTATCAGAAAAAAAAAACCAGTTGTTTTTATTTGGTAATCCTCGTAGATTTTGTCTGCGGGACGATTTTATTGGTAATCCTCGTGTAAAGGCACGGGACGATGATAATTCTCGTGTGATCCTCGTAGACTTTTGTTGACGGGATGTTTTTATTTTGGTGATCCTCATAGAATTTGTTTACGGGATGTTCTTTAGAGCCACGGGAAGACTGGTTAAACCTCGTGTAAAAACACGGGAAGGCTATCCTCGTAATTTGTTTACGGGAAGGTGACCCTCGTGAAGTGAAGGAGCTGTCACCGGAAGAGCGCGCTTTTTATGTTAAACCCAAAATAATTACCCTAATTAATCTCGGGACTGATTCCTTCATGCCACCATGGGGGGAAAATTGTATTATATTAATTGTATTATTGTATTAAGGTACCCGGACCCTGAGAAAAAACCCACGGGATTGGATGTGGTTTAGCATTCTACACAAATTCTAGACAGTTTGGCCGGCTCAGTTTTGATTTATCCTCATCCAGGTATTTGCAATCTCTGGGAGCTGTGTAATGTATCTTTAATTGTTTTAGCATTTATATAAGGCATTACTGGATATGCACAAAATAATGAAACAACAAATCAGTACTCTGGACATGAACAGTTAGAACTGTGTTCCTGGTGTGCATAAATGTCAAACCTTTGGTCAATCAAACCTGTATAACCAACTTCCAAAATCCTTATTTCCCTTATAAAATCCTTATAAGATGCAAATTAAAATGATTTACCTAAAATTTGAATGATAATTAACAATGATATATCCCAGGTACTTTTTATTCAATAAACTTTAACCCTTTGGTGACTGACCCCTTGAAAATGGTTCCTCCAGGAACCATGACGTTTCAGTTGTCAAGACAACGGAAAAACTAAAATACAAATACAAGAGCATTTTGTTTTGTGCACAAGAGCATTGTGACGTATCTTTCTGTTTTTGTATTTTAGTTTTTCCGTTGTCTTGACAACTGAAACGTCATCGTTCCTGGAGGAACCATTTTCAAGGGGTCAGTCACCAAAGGGTTTTAAGAATGAATACAAGCTTCAATGTTTGACAAAAAAACACAAAGTGTTAATGTTATGTGCTCTTTTATCATCGTGGGAATTGATTATAGCTCTAAATAAATATTGAAGGTTTTTTTTTGTTAAAAAAAAAAAAAATATATATATATATATATATATATATATATATATCTCATCTCATTATCTCTAGCCGCTTTATCCTTCTACAGGGTCGCAGGCAAGCTGGAGCCCATCCCAGCTGACTACAGGCGAAAGGCGGGGTACACCCTGGACAAGTCGCCAGGTCATCACAGGGCTGACACATAGACACAGACAACCATTCACACTCACATTCACACCTACGGTCAATTTGGAGTCACCAATTAGCCTAACCTGCATGTCTTTGGACTGTGGGGGAAACCGGAGCACCCGGAGGAAACCCACGCGGACAACATGCAAACTCCACACAGAAAGGCCCTCGCCGGCCCCGGGGCTCGAACCCAGGACCTTCTTGCTGTGAGGCGACAACGCTAACCACTACACCACCGTGCCACCATATATATATATATATATATAAAAAACTATTTGTACGCCCGTATACTATATTGAATCAAATCCGTATAAAATACGGACATTCTGTATATTGTGCATTTTAATCTCAACGAAAGCTTCACTGAATCGATTCTTTAGAACAAACTCGCATGCGTGTGAATCAATTTACTTGATTCACTCTTGATTCTTGACTCAGAAACTACGGAAACCTTATTTGTATTCCTGTTTAAATTGTAAACAATAATCACACTCTCATGCTGCATGAAATTAAAGTATGAACTTTCCTCAAACCATTACGTGTGCGTGAACTCAACAAATGCAGTCCATGCGTCTGTATCGATTCGCTCGATCGAGTCATTTATGTTTCGTCCCGAAAAAGATCCGAATCGTTTGTGAATCTCATCACTGTTAGAAACCCAAGAGAAGAGATCCTCTTCCCTTAACATCATCAGAGGAAAAATCTGCTTCTTAATCAATTAGTTTCAGCATTTGGTGAGTAGATCATCTGCATTTTATTTTATATTCATTGTGTGTGGATAGTCCGAAACTTGTAACTGGAAGGTTATCAGGAAAGTCACGAGTGGTCTGCGAGGTGATCTCTGAACAGGTCCGCGAGCACTCTACAAGACTATTAATGTGTTTTAATAATTAATAGTGCAGCTATTAATGCAGTTTCATGTCTAGATCTTATAAATGATGAATACGAAGTTTTCAAAATTATGAGAACTCCAGTTCCCATGATGCTTGTGAACTGGGCATGCGCACTGGATAAAAGAAAAAGCAGCTCTTTAGGGCAAAACTCTCGTCTCATCAGATTTGGGCAGTAATTCTATGCGTTCAGACCTTAAATAATGAAATAACTGTACAAGCAAATACAACACAAAAACCATTTTAAAACATTCACTTAAATTAAACAGACATGGTAAAAACAGAAGAAATATATTTAAGGCTTAGAGTTTGATTAATTCAGCCAAATCAAATATCACTTTCAGATTTGAAGATATTTATCAGGAATCACTTTTAAAATATTGAGTATTATACCACTTCCTGTTTAAAGGCATAATAAAAGGCATCAAATATATTTACCCTACATGTGAAGGGAAATGCCGAAAAGTTTAATGTTTAACCTAATGTTTAATGATGATCTAAAACATTTTAAAACTGATCGTGTGGTGGTCTAGTGGTTAGGATTCAGCGCTCTCACCGCCGCTGGTGTAGTGGGATTTTTATTAATCATATGTAATTCTAACCTTTAAATATCCTATATACTCCTGTTTCTAACGCGTTTTAGCGAAATGTGGACTTGTCTTGTCTGGGAAGCATGAAATTAGTTCAACAGCGAGCTAACCCGCTTTTTACTTCATTTTTGACATTTTTTGAATAATTGTCGTGCTATTATAAATAATATTTTGAATAATTGTTCCGTAGCAATATGCTCTGTCTCTTTTCTCAGTGAACATTGAGATAAGACTCCCAGACTGTTACAGAGAGCTATAATATAAACAACTCATGCAAGAATAGCAGGCAAGGACAGCCACAGAAATCTCCAATGAGCAGAGAAAATCATTATTTTTGGCACTTTCTCACAATAATAAATTTAATAAGTAATCTCTTTATATTACTAAGTAAATTCCATATACATAAAGTCAAAATGTCCAAGACAACCAATTCTCATTAATACTGTTAATTGAATTAAAAATGTATTTTGAGTCTGTCACATATCGAATCCAACAAAGAGTGCTTATCAGCTATTCAATTTTATTCAAATTACATTCAGTGAAATTGTTTGTCATTTCAATTTGCCCTGTTTATCTCCTTATCTTTCTTTAAACTTATTGCTACTTATGAGGCTAAGCTTAACCATGTTCCTCCTAATTTCGAACTATTGATATGAAATGCTCTGATTAACTGTTTGCTGAGTTTTAAACCTCCATACTTTTGCCTTTAAAAACCACAGAGGATATGGAATGGATAGGCTTTTAATGTATTTAGTTAACCATAATTTTTTGGAATGGATAGGCTTTTAATGTATTTAGTTAACCATAATTTTTTTTCAGCAAGAAACAGTTAAACATTTACTTGAATAACTTTTTGTTTATAAATCGGAGACTTGGGTTTATCTTTATTTAACCATTAAGAAAAAAACTTCATAAATTATCATGATTATGATACATTGGCTTGTATAAGTATTCATTGTCCTTGAACCTTTCCGCATTTTGTTGCACTGCAACCTGGAACTTAAATTGACATGAAACTACACAGAATATGATTTAATAAGCAGTACCTCTCTCTCTGGATCCATGTCATCCTACAGTCTCTTCTCGAGCAAGGCATGGTGAGACACTTTACACAAGATTTACATAAGATTAATGAATTGATTGTTTCTTCTGTAATATCACAGGTTCCTGCCATTAATGATCTCTGTTCTGCCTTTTTTCCATGCACATGAGGAGATAGCATTTGGACTCAAGGTTTCATTTGACTCTCCTGCTGTTTTTTTTTTTTTTCAGCTGTAATTCATAACGCGCTCTGTGACCTTCTCCCTCCCTCAGGACTCTGTGGTCTGTGTGTTCTGGTGTCTGCTGAGTCACCAGAAATCTGCCAAGACACTGACACTTGCGGCTGCTCCAACATCTGGCGCATAAGGGCTTTAAGGTTTCCAGAACCAAGCTGCAATATTGCATGGACAAGTATTTGAACTTTTGAAGTTTTGAACTTTCTCAAGGCTGTCATTCTAGACACAAAATGCCCTGCAACTAAACATGCACTGATGTCTTTTCTGGGTCAGAAAATGGATCCCTGACTGCTCTTTATATGACAAGCTTCTCCGTTCCACAATCTCTCATCACGATCCACTGCAACATCCTCTGACCTGGACTGACGCTATGGTGGTCGCTTATCACTCCCTCAAAAGCACCCTTTGTTCCACCCCTGGGTTACCTGCTCACTTCAAGCCCTTCCACCTCTATGCCTGTGGACGCCGGGGCACGGCCTCTGGGGAGCATGGGGGGGAGATGCATCATTGTGCGTTTTTATCCAAAACATTAGACATTGTTGCTCAAGGCTTACCTGTGTGTCTGAGGGCTGTCTCCGCATGTGCTTTGATGGTTTTAGATGCGGAAAAATTGATTTTGTCTCACCCACTGATTTTGCACTCGTCACATCAAGTTAAACAGGTGTTGCAAAATTTACAGACCCATTAAATTAATTTAATAGATAATTAAATTAACATATGACTATTTATTCTCTGTTCTACTAACAATCTCGAAGTTCATGTCACATCCTCTTTTGATAATGTAGGTCGCGCTCTCGCACGCCTCCTTAATTCTCGGGATGATACTTGGGATGACATTGATATTGTCTGTCTAAAAATCGTACATACTACTAGTATCAGGTCGGGTCTCTCCTCCAGTCCTCTAGGGATGGGGGAAGTACTCTTTGTTTTGATGGTTTTTGTTCTAAACCCTCAGACGGTTCTTGTTTTATAATTTATGATATTTATCATACCTCTGTGGTTATTCTGTGTTCAATCAATATCAGCCTGATATTCTGCATGAGACATACGCTCTTTCTCATTTGATTTTTGTCATCTTGATTGTGGACAAATTCTCTAAATGGGTAGAAGTTTTTCCCTGTTCTCGAGAGAACACGAAGGTAGTTACTCGTTTTGATACCTAGTTATAATCTCATTCTCATCTCATTATCTGTAGCCGCTTTATCCTTCTACAGGGTCGCAGGCAAGCTGGAGCCTATCCCAGCTGACTATGGGCGAAAGGCAGGGTACACCCTGGACAAATCGCCAGGTCATCACAGGGCTGACACAGACACTAACGGCCAAAGTAGAATTCATATAGAAGTGAATTACAATTTATGTTACATGGTGTATATAATTTCATTTGAGTGTGTAATTTCATACAAGTAGTTTATTTCATGATTAAGATGAATAATATGTGGCAAGGTTAAAAGAATCAGAATTCATATGTTAAGAATTAGAACTGCCTCACGCTTCTTAAGAATTCATATGTGAAGAATTAGAACAAGAATTAGAACTGTCTCACACTTCTCAAGAATTAGAATTCATTCAGCTATATAAGAACGGTCTCGCGCTTCTCAGGGTAGATCTCGAGAAGCCGTGGAAGCGAACAGTTTTTCTTACCTGACTCTCTGACTCTCTGATATTGACTCACCGACTCTCTGTATCTTAGAACCTTTGTAATAGTTAAACGAGGATTAAAGTTCAACTTTCAAGACGTTTCAAGTGGATTTATTGCAAGGCACACGGACACTGAGAGTGGAAACAGTTACTTTGGGACAGAGACTTTGTCAGCGTAAGCTATAGCACTTTTATCAAGGTCTCACTACGAACGAGCCTCTACAATAGTAAGAAAAACTCGCTTGACTTCGGATTACAAAACGCTGGAGAGGTTCGCTGAAACTGGAAAGAAGATTCATCGAGGGATTTACCGAGGGACTTCTGAACTAGCGCGATCGCGCACTACACTCATGGCTGGTGACAAGTGGACGTGGCTGCAACATGACTGTCGCAAGTGGAATCGGAATGAAAAACCGGACCGACGTTCAAAGCAACCATGACGGATGAAGAAAAGCCGGTAAGCCTTCCGAGGGAAAAACGTCAGCGTAAACCAACACAACGGTCATTGGAAAATAGTCTGCAGACAAGAATTGACTCCAGAAGAGCAAAGCTAAAGAAACTGACTGAGGAAAAAAAACGAATTGCGTGATTTAATGGATGATGCAAACGTGGAAAATATAACAAAGGAATTGTTAACCGAGTATGAAGAGCTGATAGAAGAATTCAGTAAGATAAATGCCGATGTCAAAGACCTGTACAGTCAACTTGGATGCACAAAGAATATGAATACAGATCAAAGTAAGTGGTTTCAGCCAAGATATGATGAGCAATGCAATTTTGTGCGAAAGGTTAGATCATGGATACAGGATGCAACGCATCGCATAGAAGAGTCTGAAAGAGTGAACAATGAGGTAAATCCTGAAGATAGCGTTTCAGTTACATCCAGAAAGAGTAAAAAGGCCAAGTCTGTCTCTTCTGCAGTATCATCGGTTCGCTCTGAGCGCTTAAAAGTTGAAATGGAGAAAGCCGCTTTGTTAACCGAGACAGCTGTGTTGACACAGAAAAGGGCTTTGGAAGAGCAGGAGCTACGGCTCAAAGCTGAAAGGGAAGAGCAGGAGCTACGGCTCAAAGCTGAAAGGGAAGAGCAGGAGCTACGGCTCAAAGCTGAAAAGGAAGAGCAGGAGCTACGGCTCAAAGCTAAAAAAGAAGAGTTGGAGTTACAAGCAAAGCTCGCTGCGTCGAATGCAAGATTAGCAGTGTTAAGAAAATATGAAGACTCAGATGTGTCAAGCGGCTCTAAAGGCAGTAGAGTGGATTCACTGACGGCTACACGGAGACAACATGTCAGCTGCAATAGGAGCAGTGGGGCTAGTAATGTATCTCAGCATAGCCATAGTAGTGGAATAGCCGCCGATGCAACGCCTGTTGTGCGACAAGAGCCTGTTACTTCAAAGGGCAATTCTGCAAACACAGACAACCTGGCTTCTGTCATGCAACGTCAAAATGAGATAACTGAGAGTCTAATAAAGCAACAAAAGCTATCTACATTGCCATCGCCGAATATTCCAGTTTTTAAAGGAGATCCAATGGAATACCATCTATTCATGAGAGCTTTCGAGCATTGCATAGAAAACAAGACTGAAAACAGCAAAGATCGGCTTTATTATTTGGAACAGCACACATGTGGTCAGCTTAATGACTTAGTGCGCAGCTGTCTTCATATGGACCCTGAACGGGGCTACCCTCAAGCCAAGAAATTATTAAAGGAGCGCTTTGGTGACAAATATAAGATCTCGATGGCATACCTGGACAAGGCTTTAAATTGGCCTACTATCAAGTCGGACGACGCTAAGGCACTTGAAGCATATGCTCTGTTTCTGATCAACTGTAACAATGCAATGTCGGATCTAGAGTACTTGGATGAGATGGAGAATGCTGCGAACATGCGCACAGTCATCTCCAAGCTCCCATACAGGCTGAGGGAGAAATTCAGGAGCATCGCCATCGACATTCAGAAGAAAGCTCGGCGAACAAAGTTCCAAGACGTGGTGTCATTTGTAACCAAACAGGCTGAAATGGCAGCACACCCTGTGTTTGGTGAAATCTCAGGTCAAACAAAGCGCCAACCTGGAAAACCAGCTGGCAAGAAAACCATCATAACGCTAGCCACTGAAGCTAAAGAGCAGAGGGTAGTGAAAGATGTTGCTGGTGCCGAGAACAAGAAAGCTAAAGAGAAGAAACCAAACATGAACATGGCTTTCGTGAAACCGTGCATCTTCTGTCAGGGAGAGCATACCATGGAACAGTGCAAGAAACTTCAAAAAAAGCTGCACAAAGAAAAATTGGAATTCCTTAAGAGTAAAGGACTCTGCTACAGCTGTCTTATAGGAGGACACATGAGCAGTGCCTGTGAAGAAAAGAAGAGCTGTGAGATGTGTTCAGCTAAACACCCTACACTGTTACACATAAAGCAGAAACCTAAAGACATAACAAAAGAAGACACTTCAAGGGAGGAACCAAAAAAGGAGTCTTTACAGGAAGAACAAACTGTGGTCAGTGGATTCGTGGATGCAGGGGAAACTTGCTCTCAGATGGGGGCCGGGGGTGCAGGAACCGTCCTCGCCATTGTTCCGGTGAGAGTGAAGGCAAAGAAAGGCAACAAGGTGCTGACCTGTTATGCGTTCCTGGATCCAGGGAGCAATGCCTCCTTTTGCACTAACAAGCTAGCCAACAACCTTAACCTGCAAGGAAAAAATGTGAACATCCTACTTACTACTATGGGAGACCAAAAGACCGTCTCGTGCAAGGTGTTGCCAGACCTAGAAGTCAGCAGTCTGGAGGGGGATGACTTTGTCGGGCTCACTGGTGTGTTTACGCAAAGGGCCATACCTGCTAGTCAGGAGAATATCCCAACCCAAAAGGACGTGGATAGGTGGCCACACTTACGAGGTGTACGAATTCCGTTGATCAAGGCGGATATCAATCTTCTTATTGGGACTGATGTCGCAAAGGCTTTAGAGCCAAAAGAGGTAATCTGCAGCGTGAAAGATGGACCGTATGCAGTACGTACAGTCTTGGGATGGACAGTGAACGGGCCGCTGCGTGAGAACATCGGAAGCTGGTCAAAAGACGGATACCCACAGATCCAAATGAATCGGATATCGGTGGCTCGACTTGAATTGTGGACCCAGCAATTCAAGTATGACTTTCCCGAGAATGCTCAAGGAGAGCAGCTTGAGATGTCAAAGGAAGATCAACTGTTTATGGACAGTCACCACATCCACAAAACTGGTCGACGGTCACTACTCTATTGGACTGCCATTGAAGAACAAAGATGTGAAAATGCCTAACAATAGAGCAATGACAGAGCAACGAGCGCTCAACATGAAAAAGAAGCTTCAGAGAAACCAGACGTTCCGAGAGGAATACGTCAGCTTCATGAACCAGGTCATAGCCAAGGGATACGCCATCAAGGTCCCAGACGAAGAGCTTAACAGGAGTGATGGAAAGGTGTGGTTTATTCCACATCATGCTGTCTATCACCCCAAGAAGCATAAACTTCAAGTGGTATTCGACTGCGGTGCTTCATATCAGGGAATCACACTTAATGAGCAACTACTGCAAGGGCCTGACATGACAAGCAGTCTGGTTGGAGTCTTAACACGATTTCGTCAGGAGCCAATCGCAGTTATGGCAGATGTGAAGGCCATGTTCCACCAGGTCAAGGTCCCATCTGAAGACGCAGACCTTCTCAGGTTTTTATGGTGGCCTGACGGGGATATCTCAAGGGAGCTGCAGGAGTACAGAATGGAGGTACACTTGTTCGGAGCCACCTCTTCACCCAGCTGTGCGAACTATGCGCTGAGAAGATGTGCCGAGGACAACAGGAGTACTTTTGATGCGGCAGCTGTGGAGACAGTGTTGAACAATTTTTACGTCGACGATTGTCTAAAATCAGTTAACTCAGAACAGGAAGCGATCAAGCTACTCCACGACTTGACAGCCATTTGTCAAACAGGAGGCTTTAGACTGACAAAATGGACGACCAACAGTCGAAACGTGCTGTTAACCATTCCGCTTGAGGACCGAGCAACAGAAGTCAAAGATCTTGATCTCGACCAGGACTCACTCGCCATCAAGAGAGCTTTGGGAGTGCAATGGTGCATCCGGTCAGACCATTTCAAGTTTCAGGTGAACATCGAGCAAAAGCCTTTTACCAGGAGAGGAATCCTGTCTACAATGAGCTCTGTCTATGATCCACTAGGAATGTTGTCACCAGTCATACTACCTGCTAGAAACATCTTGCAAGAATTGTGTAGACTAAGAACAGCCTGGGATGACACTGTGCCAGAACACCTCGCACAACAATGGACCAAGTGGACTGAAGAACTCCAACAGCTCACTGACTTTCGAGTAACACGATGCTTTAAGCCACCTGAATTCGGCAAAACTGTGCAAGCTCAACTGCATCATTTTTGTGACGCATGTGAAATAGGCTATGGTACTGTCACGTACTTAGTCCAGAAGAATAGCAGCAACCAAGTACACTGTTCATTCGTCTTGGGGAAGGCAAGGGTCGCCCCTCTGAAACCAACTACCATCCCGCGGTTGGAGCTGACGGCGGCTGCCTTAGCTGTGAAGGTGGATGTCATGCTGAAGAAAGAGCTTCAGTTGCCGCTATCAGATTCCAAGTTTTGGACAGACAGTACTGCCGTACTCAAGTACATAGCCAACGAGAACATCAGATTTAAAACATTTGTGGCAAACAGGATAGCCACAATTCTGCAAGCATCAAAAGTGCATCAATGGAGCTATGTCAACACTCAGTTGAATCCTGCCGATTACGCCTCGAGGGGTCAAAGGGTGAACGCCTTCATGAGGAATGACGTCTGGATTGCTGGTCCCAGCTTCCTCAGTAAACCAGAAAGGGAGTGGCCAGACGAACCCAATCACCTGGAAGAGCTCACAGCTGAGGACCCTGAGGTGAAGAAAGGCGTACTGGTTAACGCTACCACAGTAGAAAGCACTGATGCAATGCAGCAGCTAATCCAATACTACTCTTCATGGGTACATCTCAAGAAGGCTGTGGCGTGGTTCACGCAACTCAAGCGAACCCTGGTGAACCTGTCTAGGAAGAGAAAAGAGTTGAAAGGATTGTACAGGGACGAACAACAGCTGAACAAAGATGTTGAGCTACAAAAAGGGTCTCAAACATACGTACTTGACTGTGGATGACCTGCAAAAAGCAGAGATCGCTATTATTAGCCATTGTCAAAACGATAACTTCCAAGAGGAGATATCTGCTCTTCGGAGAAAGGACTCCATTAAGAAGAGTAGTCGAATCTTCAGACTCAATCCGCAACTGGAAGAGGGAATCCTTCGCGTTGGAGGGAGGCTCAGTCGAGCATCCATGCCAGCAGAAGCCAAGCATCCAATGATCATCCCTAAGAACCATCACGTGGCGGACTTGATTCTCCAGGATGCGCACGAGTGTTTAGGACACAGTGGACGTAATCATGTCTTGTCTCACACACACCAAAGGTACTGGATCATTGACGCTCCCTCATCAATCAGAAGAATGCTGTCTCGGTGTATTACCTGTCGAAAACAACATGGTGCATCAGGCACACAAATGATGGCAGACCTACCAAGAAACAGAGTTCTACCAAATGAACCACCCTTTACCAGAACTGGCGTGGATCTATTCGGGCCATTCAGCGCCAAACGGGGAAGAGTGTCTGTAAAAAGATATGGGGTGATATTCACCTGCCTTGCATGTCGTGCGGTCCACATAGAAATGGCAACATCATTGGAAACCGACTCCTTTATTCAAGCTCTGCGGCGCTTCATTGCGAGAAGGGGTCAAGTGAAGGAAATGAGATCTGACAAAGGGACCAACTTCGTTGGAGCCGACCATGAGCTGAGAAAGGCAATAAAGGCGTGGAATACTTCACAAATCGAGAAAAGCTTGCTCCAACGTGACATCACTTGGTTATTCAGTCCACCATCTGGATCCCACCATGGAGGGGTGGGGGAAAGAATCATCCGCTCCATCAGGAAGATCATGGATGCCACTTTGAGAGAACAAAGCTTGGACGAGGAAGGTCTTCAAACGTTCTTCTGTGAATGTGAAGCCATCTTGAATAGTAGGCCTATCACGACGCCTTCTAATGACATTAATGACTTGGAAGCCCTTACCCTGCAGCACTTACTCTTGCTCAAGACTAACCCCAACCTACCACCGGGTGTCTTTGATAAGGATGATACTTACGCACGCAAGAGATGGAGGCAAGTCCAATACATGAGTGATCTGTTCTGGAAACGCTGGACCAAAGAATATCTGCCTCAACTCCAGAAAAGACAGAAATGGAACAATCCAGCGCGCAACTTCATCCCGGGAGATATAGTCTTGATCGTCGACGAATCAGCCCCTAGAGGATCATGGCTAATGGGAAGAATCGTGAAGACTGTGGAGGACGAACATGGAGTCGTCCGCAAGGTTCGAGTCAAGACGAAGATGAACGAACTCGAGCGGCCGATCACCAAACTCTGCCTGCTTCAGGAAGCAGAATGAAAAGGACTGTTAAGTACATTCAATGTTGTAATTGTTTCTAGGATAGAAAGCAATTAGGGGCCGGGTATGTAACGGCCAAAGTAGAATTCATATAGAAGTGAATTACAATTTATGTTACATGGTGTATATAATTTCATTTGAGTGTGTAATTTCATACAAGTAGTTTATTTCATGATTAAGATGATGTGGCATGGTTAAAAGAATCAGAATTCATATGTTAAGAATTACAACTGCCTCACGCTTCTTAAGAATTCATATGTGAAGAATTAGAACAAGAATTAGAACTCTCTCACACTTCTCAAGAATTAGAATTCATTCAGCTATATAAGAACGGTCTCGCGCTTCTCAGGGTAGATCTCGAGAAGCCATGGAAGCGAACAGTTTTTCTTACCTGACTCTCTGACTCTCTGATATTGACTCACCGACTCTCTGTATCTTAGAACCTTTGTAATAGTTAAATGAGGATTAAAGTTCAACTTTCAAGACGTTTCAAGTGGATTTATTGCAAGGCACACGGACACTGAGAGTGGAAACAGTTACTTTGGGACAGAGACTTCGTCAGCATAAGCTATAGCACTTTTCTCAAGGTCTCACTACGAACGAGCCTCTACAGACACAGACAACCATTCACACTCACATTCACACCTACGGTCAATTTAGAGTCACCAGTTAACCTAACCTGCATGTCTTTGGACTGTGGGGGAAACCGGAGCACCCGGAGGAAACCCACGCGGACACGGGGAGAACATGCAAACTCCGCACAGAAAGGCCCTCGCCGGCCCCGGGGCTCGAACCCAGGACCTTCTTGCTGTGAGGCAACAGCGCTAACCACTACACCACCGTGCCGCCCCCTAGTTATAATAATGATACATTTTATTTATAAGTGCCTTTCAAGGTACCTAAGAACACTGGACAGTAAAAAAGAAAAAACAATAAAAGCAGAACAATAAAATAATAAAATAAGAAATCAATAATAATTGTTATAGTTATGGGGTTTCAAATGCCATAGACTCAGACAAGGGTACCCCTTTTACTTCAAAGGTCACACAAAACCTTTGTAAGTATCTCTAAACTAAACTGGTGCTTTCACATTCCTCAATCCTCTGGTATCGTAGAACGTACTAATTGAACATTGAAAGACAAATTAATTAAGGTCATGCAGGACACAGGTTTGGTTCTGTAATCCATAATTCATTCTGGCTGAAATTCATATGACACCAAGAAATTATTTTTGGAATAATATTCTTCCCCTGGAAGAAGGGAACTCCGGCTCCGGGTACCTCTGATTTGAAAATGCATATGGATGAGTATTCTGCAGCCCTTATAGATAAGTTGCATAAAATTTGTACCAAGGTCAATAATACAATATTATCTCCACCACACACCCCTTTCACGTGGGAGACAGGTGCTGGTGTGATTTTTTAAAGTAATGATTTGGACAATTGGGAAACCAATATAATGGGCCTGCAGACATAGTCGCCATTACTTTTGCTGCTGTTTTAACTGATCTTTTTCCACAGTGGATCCATGCCACTCAATTGAAGAAGGCTCCATAACAAAGTTGTGTTACAATGACAAGTTTGCTGCTATTAACGTTTTTTTTGTGTCCCTATCTAGTCTCCCTCTGGCCAGTTTTCTCTCTCTCTGTCTCTCTATTTCTGAGCTCTACACAGATTTGACTGAGAATCCTCAAGACATTGTGAACAAAGAGGGGAAGAGATCTTGCACCCCGTTTGGAACCAATCATCCTCACTACAACCATGACAGTCCTCATCATGGGTTTTGTGACTTCATTGTTGCTCGGGGCAGGGTTACCCACTCGAGCTGGACTTCGAGACATCTTCTGGACTAACTTCGCTAACTGGACTGCACAAGCGCACACCACACAAATGTGTTATGTATTTCATCTGATGCCGTTTTCTACTATTATTACACATCTCTATGCTCTAAAACTCTGTATTCTTACAGGACTCTGTTCTCACTATAGGTTGATATGCCTTCTAATTTCATTTTTCCTCACTGTTTTAGAACAAATTACTCGGAAGTAGCGTGTATCTGGGAATTAAGAGGTTTTGAGTTTCTCTAAGCTCCGGTGAGGGGGGACGAGGGCTGATTGGGCATGCCCGCCCTCTGAGCACCAATATACGTCAAGAAGGGCAAAGATTAACTCAAGATTAATTCTCAATGTAATCACATATGATCATGAGGTGATAATAGTGATACTATTATCAAAAGGGGGGATTGTTAGGTTTATATAAGTATTATTCTTGACCAAGAAGGCAGTAATTTATTAAAATGGTGACAAAATTAAGGATTAACTTAAGGTTCAGTTAAAAATGACCTTCTGTCTCAGCTGGACATTGTTTGGGAACAGTTTATGAAATGTGTATTTTTGATCAGAGACGTGTCTGAACGACGCCAAGGTCTGTTTTGATGTCAGATCGACCCACACACACTTTAAATGTTGGATGTAATGGCAACCTTATTGCTGAACAAAGAGTTAAGACTTTATATTTTAGAGCTTTTTAAGATCCTTTATTATTTTGGACTATCGCATATACTATGGCAGTGATTTTAAACTGTTCCTGTGTAGCCTGACCTTCGTCCAGTGGAGAACACTTTTGTTAGACGAAACAGTCTTTGTTTAAAACATTGTCGTAAAAACATCTCGCGTGCTTTGATGTGCGTAAATGAAATTGCTGAAATATTATTTTCCTTATGATTGAAGGTTTCATTTACACACGGAATTAAGATGTGATTTGCTGACCTAGCACAGACATATCAAAATGATGTCACTCACTCACACCCTCCCATAGACACACATTTGACAGACACAATAGCCGTTTGGAGAGATTATGATTTGTTATAAAAGGTGTTTGTAATATTTCATCTTTGGTGAGAATACTGTGAATAAACAGCAGTTAAACCGATCTCTGGTTCTGTTTTTTGGCGGTGTTCCGTCCCAGAATTCTGCAGGTGGTACGAGGGTGGGGGTCCCGAGAAATAAGTTGACCGATTGACCTTCTAACTGGGTTGAACCTAACATAAAAGGAAACCACACGCAAAAAAAAAAAGAGTTTAGAATATTTATTAAATAAAGAATAAAGTAATGTGTATGCAAGATCAGTTGTGTGTATGTGTTGCAAAGAATGTCTAGGGGTGTTCAAACTAACACAAAATCGGCCAAAGGAGGAAGGGGAAGCCCCGCCAGAATGGACCACTGGTCTTTTTATACCCTGTCCAATTATAGACGCGCACCTGCGCTAGATCACCTAGTTGGACAGGGAAATGGGTTAACCAGGTAGGTGGAGCTACCAACAATAAGCAGAGCATCACACCCTCCCCCTTAAAACAGAGGCCCACTAATGGGACTCTACACAATTACACCAAAAAACAAGCTAAACACAAAATAAATACAAATGGGCCTTACAAAAAACACTATTCCACAACAAAATGTACACCATTTTCCAACAATAATACAGCCATACAATAAATGCATCCTCAAATGTATAGCCATACCCATGTACACCATCTCCCCCTGCAACCACCCCCAGTGTCCTGAACTTCAGCAACACCGGCGCCTGGGAAGCAATTTAAGAACAGAGCACGGGAAAAAGCAGAAGAGTGTGAGATGGTCAGCACATGACTACAACTCACCACCCGGGGTGCGCGACAAAGCATCTGCCACTACATTATCCACACCCCGGATGTGTCGGATAACCAGACTATAAGGCTGCAAAAACAGGGCCTACCTCATCAGACGCTGGTTTGGGCTCTGCAAAGAGTGTAAAGAGGTTAGTGGGTTGTGGTCCGAATATACTACCACTGAATGTGACCCACCCCCAACATAGACATCAAAGTATTGCAGAGCCCACACCAGTGCGAGGGCCTCCTTCTCAGTTGTCGAATACAAAAGTTGGCGTTTATTGAATTTTCGTGAAAAGTAACTGATGGGCCTACCCACACCCTGGTCATCCTCCTGCAAGAGTATAGCCCCTACACCAACATTGCTGGCATCCACCTGCGATTGAAAAGGCTTGTCCAGCCTCGGGGCAGCCAACACCGGTGCGGTGCTCAGCAACATCTTCACCTGCTCAAAAGCCTCTTGACAGGAAGGAGACCAGGTAAAAGGGACTTTGTCCTTCAGTAGGTCAGTAAGGGGAGACAACAGTAGAAAAATTAGAACAAAACCCCCTATAATAACCTACCATTCCCAAGAACCGCCTCAACTCTTTGGTACTAGGAGGAGGAAATTTATTGATGGCCAACACTTTTTCTCTCACAGGTCTCACCTGCCCCTGCCCCACAACCTTCCCCAGATATACAACTGTTGCCCTTGCAAACTCACATTTTGCCAAATTTACAGTTAGATTTGCTTCAACCAAGCAAGTGAACAAGGCATGAATCCGACTGATATGCTGTTCCCAAGTGTCAGCTGCCATGATACGATCATCCCGGTACACACTGCAACCATCTAGACCTACAATAATTCATGAGTCTTTGGAAGGTAGATGGTGCATTCCTAAGACCAAAACTCATGACATTATACGAATATAGGCCAGATGGTGTCACAAAAGCTGAGATCTCCTGAGCCCTAGGTGTTAAAGGTACCTGATAGTAACCTTTCAGGAGGTCTAATTTGCTGATGTATCGAGCAGAACCGACAAGATCAATACAGTCGTCAATCCTGGGGAGTGGATTATTCCGTTGTTCGGCATAAGGACCAGAAAAACGTGCTTTAAAAGGTGAGCCCTGTAACGGCAACAGCGCCTGCACTTTATCGCCAGGGCTGAAACCACACTCCACCGCAGCACGATCAAACAACCTTTTCATTTTGCCCTGCGCTTTGGACAAATTTTTATTTGCCAGCTCACATGACAATTTTCGTCGGAAACCATGGACATACTCAAGTAAATTAACTGGAGGCTCAGCCTCATTAACACAATCTTTCAAAACAGAAAGGGGACCCCGAACTTTGTGTCCAAAAACTAACTCATTAGGACTGAAACCTGTGCTTTCTTGAGTGACCTCCCTGGCTGCCAGCATCAGCTAGGGAAGGCCCTCCTCCCAGTCACGATCCAGCTCCAAACAATAGGTGCGCAATAATGACTTCAAGGTGGAATGAAACCGCTCGAGTGCGCCTTGACTTTGGGGATGATACGCACTACTCAAACTATGTTTCACGTGTAATTCCTTCAACACCTGTGCAAACATGTTCGAGGTAAAATTACTCCCTCTGTCACTTTGAATAACTTTAGGAATACCAAAGATAGAAATGAATTGTGCTAGTGCTTTTACAATCAACCTGGTGGTAATGGATCTCAACGGGTAGGCTGCGGGATAACGTGTAGTCAGGCACATTACAGTCAACAGATAAGCGGAGCCACTTTTCGATGGAGGTAATGGGCCGACACAATCAATTAGCAAATGCTCAAAAGGGCGACCCACTGCCGAAATCGGATGGAGGCGTGCGGGCTTAATGCCCTGATTTGGCTTACCCGCTATCTGACAAATGTGGCAGACTTATATATATATATATATATATATATATATATATATATATATATATACACACACACATACATACACACACACACTTTATATATATAAATAATGTGTGTATATATGTATGTGTGTATATATACACACACACACACGTGTGTATATATACACACACACACACACACACGTGTGTATATATACACACACACACACACACGTGTGTATATATACACACACACACACACGTGTGTATATATACACACACACACACACGTGTGTGTATATACACACACACACACGTGTGTATATACACACACACACACACACACGTGTGTGTATATACACACACACACACACGTGTGTATATACACACACACACACACACACACGTGTGTATACACACACACACACACGTGTGTGTATATACACACACACACACACACGTGTGTGTATATACACACACACACACACACGTGTGTATA